>NC_057807.1:312060433-312069771 GCF_018294505.1 Triticum aestivum | reverse complement strand
GTCTCGGTGAAATGAAATTGTCGGAACATTGTCTTTGCTCTATTTTTAGAGGGGTATCTAACTGTCTTGTGCCACTTTCCAGTATACATGTATTGCTCAAGCACATGATTAGACCACAATTGTGTTGTCATCTACACAAAAATCACTTAGGGAGGGAAATGCCCTTTCAACAGAGATATTCGTTCGGTGGGAGGAGACATTCCCGTCGACCACATGGTGACTTCGTTAATTTTAACATGTTGTTCCGACTCAATATCTCGGAGGTCCTCATGGAGATAGGGCATGCGTGCATGCGTTTTCATAGGAGTGAGTGTATGTGTGTTTTGTGAGCATTTCTGAAAGAGTGGGAAAATATTTATGAGACAAGGAAGTGTATAATATTTTACGATGAAAAGTGTCAAGATCCAGTAAACGGTAGGGGAGGCTCTTCACTTTCACTCAAGACCGGCAAGTGGGCTAGGCATACACTCAATCCGTTCTCTCATTCCATTCTCTTTTGGATTCTCTTTCTATTTTGCTTTTCTCGTTAGGTTTCTCTAATCGATTTTCATTTTGTCCTTCCTCCACTGCCAGCCACCTCCCCCGAAGCCGAAGGGAGACCCTCTCGATCTCCTCTCCAGCCCCACTGGTGGCGAGCTCCTAGGGTGCGACCGTTGACCATTAAGCAGACTCTATCCTCCCCCCACCCTCTGATCGATTCCCCCAGTGAGGAAGGGATCCTCTTTATCTTACCCAGATCCATCCGCCTAATAATTCGGCAATTATTGGTTTCGGATTCTGCAACGGCCACGGTTGTGGCATGCCACAATTTTTTAGCGGAACTTCTATGCATACAACACTTGTGCCTGATTTCTGTTCGAAGAGAGTTCCAAAGTTTTGTTTTACATAAGGATGGTTTGATTTTCACCATTGTACATTAATCATACGAAGAGCAATGTATACGTAGTAGAGCTCCTTTTTTAACATCATGTCTCACCTGTCATATGCATATACTTTTGCTAAATATTGACACACTTATGATGATCAATTTATTTCCCACCCTTTTTGTGGCATGCCACAACCTTGTATGAAACATGTGGCCAAGTCTAGCTGCAAACCAAACTCGCCTTAACCATTTGAAAGCTATCTTCTATATTAAAAAACAAAATTTGGGTGAGTATCTAGGAAAACCAATGACACAAAGAAGAGGAGGGGGTTGCCGTTTCGTGAGTACTTTCGATGGAGCCAAGGGGGGTGAGAATGTGACCATTCCAACGGGTAGCAATTTTTTGTTTGAGCAACACAATACAGACGTAGACGTTTATAAGTAAGTACATATATTTATTCTTATGAACACACGTACACGCACATTACCTTATGGGCATTTTCAAGAGACTGAACCGACATGTTTTGAGATAGATGAACTCATCACATGCACCTCGTTTTCGACGAGAACGTTACCTTCCACTAAAAGAATATTTCATTTTCATGCGACACCAAAAGCGGCCCCTGTCCAACCACAGGATGGTCCTCTAGGTAGCCATAAATTAGGTGCTCCAGTAAACGGAAGAGTGGAAAAATATTTAGACTAGTCACAGTGGGAGTAACTTCAGTAGTAACATCGAGTCCAACTCAGCAACTTTGCTTATGTGGCAATGAGTTAATGAAGAGAGAGGTAGTTACAGTAACTTAACTAGTTACTGTAACATCACATGTCCCAATGCAATATGAGTCTATAACCTAATAAATGAAGCTTTGCATGTTACCACACTTATATTACTACCCACTATGAAAGTAATAATATAGTCTAGGGATTTGTATATGTTACTAGTGTATGTTATTATGCATTGTGGCTAGTCTTACACGGCAGGGAAGGTGTAATATTTTATACGATGAAAAGTGTGGAGATCGGAAGAGGAGGCTCTTCACTTTCACTTAAGCCCGGCAAGTGGGCCAGGCATACACTCAATCCGTTCCCTCATTCCATTTTCTTTTGGATTCTCTTCTTCGTTTCGTTTTTTTCTCCTTATTAGGTTTCTCTCATTGATTTTCATTTCGTCCTCCCCCCTCCGCTGCCAGCCACCTCCCCTCCCCCGAAGCCGAAGGAAGCGCCCCCCTCGATCCCCTCCCCAGCCCCGCTGGCGGCGAGCTCCCACGGCGCCACGGCTGACCAGTAAGCAGACTCTACCCTCCTCACTCCCGTCCCCCGCCCGACTCCCACCGCGAGGAGGGGATCCTCTCGATCCCAGCCAGATCCATCCGGCTAATAATTCGGCAATTATTGGTTCCCGATTCGTCGTCGGTTTCGCTAGGCGGCTGACCCGCATCGCTTTCGCTGAATCTAATTCGGGGCGAACCCTTGTGATGATAGGTCTCGATTTCACTGCCCCGGCCGCTGATTGATCGGTCGACCGCGGCGGCGATGGGAGGAGGGTCATGGCGGCGCCGTTAGGGGCTTCTTGGTCGACTCCCTGTTGCGATGGCGTCCAAGGCCGTTGCTGAGATAGTCGATGACAAGCAATGCAGTAAAAGCGCCGCCGAGTCCTTCGAGGCCGCGCCTTCCAGGAGGCAGTCCGAGGAGCTAATTGGGGGAGCAAGCAAATCGGGGCCTGCCTCACCGAGAGCAGTTCCGCCAGGTGATGTGGCCACGTCCAGTGGAGTGAAAGAACAAGATAAGGACTGCAGTTCTGTTGATGGCTCTGTGAAACTGGACGAAGATGAAGACGCCGAGAAGAGCTCGCTGCGTGGGAGCGTCAAGGATAGCTCGGTTTCTGCCAAGTTCAGCGACGGAGCAAGCAGCCTGACAAAGGCGAGCGGCAGCACCAAGGTCAGCGGCCACGCTGATTTGGTCCAGAGCGGGAAGAGCAGCGTTTACAGGGCTAGCGCCGGCAGTGATGTCAGTGATGATAGCACCTGTAGCAGTATATGCAGCAGCGCTAGCAAGCCTCACAAGTCCAATGATTCAAGGTGGGAGGCGATTCAGGTGATCCGAACCAAAGAAGGTTCGCTAGGATTGAGTCACTTCAGGCTGCTTAAGAGGCTTGGCTGTGGTGACATTGGCAGTGTTTACTTATCAGAGCTTAGTGGCACGAAATGCTACTTTGCTATGAAGATCATGGACAAGGCATCTCTAGCTGGCCGCAAAAAGCTTCTTAGAGCACAGACTGAAAGGGAGATATTGCAGTGCTTAGACCATCCTTTTCTTCCGACTTTGTACACCCACTTTGAGACTGATAAATTCTCATGCTTGGTGATGGAGTTTTGCCCTGGAGGAGACCTTCATACCCTAAGGCAGAAGCAGCCTGGGAAGTATTTCCCCGAACAAGCTGCCAAGTAAGAGTTTTCTTTCTCTTCAATTTATTTATTTTACTGATAGATATGCAAATGTTATCACACTATCAACCAATCCTTATCCGTTCTTATAAATCATCCAGTTGTCTACTAATACAACTGGTTCAGTACTATAAATTGAAGATCTTTCAACTTTCAAGATGTGGTGACAAATTATATCTTTTATCTTATTGTTCAATTGTTGATTTCAATTTCTTGGAACATATGGTCCTCTTCTATTTTATTAGGTTTAACAGTATTGTGTTTTTTTTTTGGCCTCTATGGTTAGCAACTATCTTTATTTTTCTTTTCCTGGGGAACTTTTCTATTACTGTTAGCAAGGAATGTTGGAAATTTTAATTGCTGCTGTTGCTGGATTCATTTTTGATTTAGAAGAACATAATTTTCAGAGCGATTTCATATTATGTAAAGTCTCAGGGATCACAAAATCCGTAGTCACGTATTATTTGTCGTTGGTAGTAGGCTTGTTAGCACTAGAAGTGGCAGTAATGCTCCAAATTATCTGGAGCGCCTCTAATGGACGAGCTTCTGTAAATGCCACTTCTTTTACTTGAGGTACTTAGACTCCTGGGATCTTACCTGTTAAATACAACACTGATTACTGTGTAGTGATTTCTCCTTTATCAGCTCCTATCCTGTGCTTGCATTATCTGAGTAGCCAACCAAACTATGATTAACACTAGGCTTTTGTCTTCTGAACTGGGTATATTTGCTCTCGAACACAACAAGTTGTAACACTAAAATAAATGCTTTGTAGCTACCTCTATCATTGATTTGGAATCCCTAATCTATATAAGTAATTTGACCACACATCCATGTCCATTACTCCCTACGTTCCTATTAGTTATGCGTAAATTTCTCAGCACCCACCCCAAGGAGAACCCACAGTCAAAATTAGTTTCCCAACTTGCCCCTGGAAAATTACTCTCTTGTGGGTTCGCGAACGATTCTTTGGACGCGAGGAATGAGGTAATAGTGGAGCCAATCTTGAAAGGAGGTGTAACTGCATGCAGTTAATGTAGCTGTAATCTAAGGGATCCGTTCAGCAACAGTAGTGATTAAACGAGGGTATTATGGGCTAGGATTTTTTTGGCAAAAAATATGTATGCCTTGTTCTCAGGAACTGAGGGAGTATGTGGTAACATAGGCCTTAAGGTACATCTAATGTGATATAGATTTTCTTTGTTTACGGCAATGTACTTGAAGTCTTGAAGTGAAACGTTCTTCAGTTGGGTGCTTTGTTCATGAGAGACTAGTGTTTTCTGTACTGTGTAATATACCTTTTGTTTCTTTTATCAGTCTATTTAATGAAGCTTGCTTTGGAGTGGACATAACTGCATCTTTTAAATGGTTATAACTTATAAGCCGTATCAACTGTCTGAATAAAGGCATATGAAAATATACCTTCAGCATGTCTGTAACATTTTTATTTTTCTATACAATATTTTATATTGTTTGTGTTCATTTTTCCTACTGTTTGGGGAGTTACTTTCTGTACCCACATAAAATGTTGCAGCGTAGTAATACCCATTGTATTTTGTACGTTCTTCACTTATGTATATGTGTATCTGATGCCTAATTCAGTTGCACTACTCATTTTTCAAGGTACTAGGGTCTAGGGCAACATAGCATGCTCAATTACAAACCTTAATTGTATTTTAGGATTAATTGGAAGTTACAAGCTGTCCTTCTGCCCTTTTGACGTCATGCTTTGTTGTTGTTCCTTATTATGTGTGAGATGTACTATGTAGTGTACTTTTAACACTTTTTGAACTACAACTGCACATGTACTCGTGTCTTCCGCGAGTTTCCCTTTCCCCCACTTCTGTATGCAGTGGTTTTTATTAATATTGTTTGTGGTTAGTGTTGAGTTTCTTATGATTAATGCATTTCCTCTCTTTCTGGAAATGACTCTTTTGACAGTTTATCTCGGTTGCCATGTTTTCATGCCGGATTATTTACTTCCAATAGGTTAGGGACAGTGTGGCTGCTAGGATAGGAGAGATTAAGACTGGGATGATTCATTGTAGTGCTCTTGATTGGTTGATCTATTCCTCATGGGCAAGTCCATTAGATACAGGGAGAAGCTGTTCAAAGATCCCAGAAAATACTAACAATATGGAACTAACCAACTGAATTGCTAATTGAAAGGTGGCAACTAAAGTAGAGATAAAAGGCATATCTCTAGCTCAACCTTGTGCCTATGGTACATTTCCTGGCGCACAGGCTTGGTGCGCTACATGTTCGGCAATTACATAACATTCTTTATCATGTGATGGTTTTAGGTACTAACAAACAATGTTAAGTGTACAAACTCATGTTTATCTTTAAAATATTTGTACAGGTTTTATGTAGCAGAAGTGCTTCTTGCTCTAGAATACCTGCACATGCTCGGTATCATATATCGGGACCTCAAGCCAGAGAATGTTCTTGTGAGAGAAGATGGCCACATCATGCTGTCAGATTTCGATTTGTCCCTTCGTTGTGATGTGAACCCTACACTTCTTAAATCTTCCAACCCTGGTGTAGATCCTAACCAAAAGGGCAATCAAGCTTATTGTGTACAACCCGTGTGCATTGAGCCAGCCTGTATCCAGCCTGCTTGCGTTACGACAACCACATGCTTCTCTCCTCGCTTTTTCTCCTCCAAGTCCAAGAGGGAGAAGAAGGAAAAGAAGGCAAAGGCAGACATGGCAACCCAGGTCAGACCGCTCCCTGAGCTTGTTGCAGAGCCCACAGATGCAAGGTCTATGTCATTCGTAGGCACCCATGAATACTTGGCACCTGAGATCATAAAGGGTGAGGGACATGGGAGTGCTGTGGACTGGTGGACTTTTGGCATATTCTTGTATGAACTTCTTTTCGGCAAGACTCCATTCAAAGGTTCAGGGAACAGGGCAACGCTATTCAATGTTGTTGGCCAGCCCCTCAGGTTCCCAGAATCACCTGTTGTGGGTTTTGCTGCAAGGGATCTCATAAGGGGGTTGCTGATCAAGGAGCCGCAGCATCGATTGGCGTACAAACGTGGAGCTACAGAAATAAAGCAGCACCCGTTCTTTGAAGGTGTTAACTGGGCATTGATAAGGTGCGCTACTCCTCCAGATATCCCCAAGCCAGTTGAAATCCCTCGGCCAGGAGCCTCGACAAGTCAGAAGGCAACACCGTCAGCCGAGAAAGGTCCAGACAATTATCTTGAATTTGATTTCTTTTAGTGGATTCTTCCAAGACCATTTCATGTGCAAGCTGTAAAGTTCTTTTTTCCTAGACATTTTCTGCATTCTAATAACTTGATATGTAGATGGCATATGTTCCTAGCGTTGTTGGTAAGCTCCATTTGCAGTTCATTTCACCTCCATTGATCACATTGGATGGGAGCCTCTACCAGGTGTAAGCTGTAATCCCTCATCAGTTATTGAGAAGTAGGGTCTCTTTGAATAACAAATAAACGTTTTCGTTCTGTCCGCAACTGCTGTTTTGAAAGCGATATTTGGTGGTGTACTGGAAGCTGATCACACCTTTGATGTGGTAAATAAATGTCAGCTGGAGCAGCTGCATTTATATGCCCTTAAAATTGGTATGTATTTCTTCAAGTTGCCGGTCCCTGAGTTCAGTAATACCTATAAGCTGTATGCATTGTGCCAGGCAAGGAACTCGTCCTGCCGTTTGAAAAACAGGGGGAAACTAAGATGTTACAAGGATAATGCTCAGTGGTAGTGTGTGGAGGAGTAATCTTCGGACGGGGTGGTAGTAGAGGATTACTATGTTTCCGAGTGGGTTGCTGCTTGAGGAATTGTTGCTACTGATGATACCGTAGTGGATCTGCCTCTGCATCGCAGGAACGATAGTCTCCGTGTCGGCACGTGAATTACAGTTCTGAGATGTGCCTTTTTTTGTTACACTAGTTCTGATATGTCTTCGCGAACCACTCACTAATCAGCAATAAAATAACAGTGTTCAATGGCTAGTGAGATCAACCCCCTGTTGGACTTTGTTCACATTCGGATCATGTCTTGCTTTCTATAGAACCGCCTTACGATTTGCCCCGCCTGCATTCTATGTATTCGTTCATATGCATAATGCTGTCATCCTGCTTTCTAGAACAGGCTTTTGTGCGCTCTTAACCAATCTAGATTTTGGTACCGTATTCGATCTACTTGATCCCAAAGTACTAGGGTTTCCCACACACATGGGTTAGATCCCAAAGTACTAGGGTTCCCCACACACATGGGTTATGTTCAACGTTTACACTGTTATTTATCCTCGAATAGCTTTTGTACACACAGTGCATCAAAATGACTCCAACATGGGCTTTCTGTTTATTTCTGCCTTTGGTTGGCATGTACAATGGTTGATAAGACAGTTCTATCTTAATCCAGCCAAGTAATGGTTGATAAGACATCCTATCGTAATCTAGAGATGACAGAAAAATATGGTGTACAATGGGTTCTCTCTAAATCTTATCTCTAGTAACAAGTTATTCCTAAAGTGGTGAGAGATTTGGGGCTAAGAGATCATTTCTTAAATAAGAGAAGGCAAAGCCTTTTTTCTGGTTTCTCTTTCCTTCACCTCACCATTTATCCTACGTGCACTGCTAAGATAGAACCATCGTACACGCCTTGACGTGGTAGGTAATGCCCAGTGGGGTCTGTAACTCCACCTTAATCTGATACAAACAGGGTCATATGTCAACAAAACTAGGTGGCTGCCGGCTGCTGATATATGACTGTCAGCTCAAACTCGCGCCTCTAGACTAGATAGAAACATCACGCCCAATTGGATCTAGGTACGCGGTCATATGTACTCTCATGTGGGTCTCGGAGAAACATCACTTGGGTGGATTCATTCATTTCATTCATTCGTAGGGACCATATTTTGTTTGCTTAGTAATCAAGGAACACAACCCATAATCCCTTTTATTTAAAAGGTAACAAGCCGGGTGTAATTTACATATATTTCATCTGCAGTAAAATATGTACATATTCTCAAAACCTCTCACAAAAGTAAACTCTTATCCCTTGCTAAAAAAGAAAAGAAAAGAAAAGAAAAGAGAGACACTCTAGCATTAGGTTCCCGAATGCATTACTAGATGCTACACATCTGGTGATTAGCGTCACACATATTTATTCTCCGGCAAGCAGAATGAAGCCTTTCGGCGTGGAGGATGATGGATGCATCAGGGACGCTTAGCATTGGTTCCTTTACAGTTAACCCAGTTTGACAGTACGAAATTTGTCACTCACTTAAACTTGCTAGTGGGCATCGGCTAGTTTAGGACTAGGAAACCCTTTTCCTGTACCCTGTCCCTGCCTAGCTTTTCCGTCCATGGTCTATGTAAAGAAATATATTTTTTACAGAGGGAGTACTATATTTTTGAGATAAAAATAGACGATGAGTGGCCTTTAATTGATAGATACTCCATGTATGTATATATATAGAAGGGCTAGCTCTTTGTTTTCTGTCATCTATGGAATCAGATCTACTTTGCATTCTACATTTTCTTTTCATTCGCGATTGTTGCATCTATCTGTCAGGAACACAACCATAGCATAACAGAGGCACAAACCTCACCCGCACAGATGTCCCATATAAAGATCGCAGTCACCCTTTTTCCAGTAAAGTTTGTCTCAGCTTATTAGTTGGACCACTCAGTTAGTTGCTGGTGACATGTATGAACAATTTCCCAATGAACTGCAATCTAAGCTCAAATCCGATGAAACCAACCAATTGGAACCCTTAAAAATTCCTCCACTTATTCGTCGTTTCAAACGAGACCTAATATGTAATTAATAGCTGATACCGATCAACATATATTTCCCCAACATGTAAACATGTCTCCTCAACATGCAACTACGCATAGGAAAAAGCACACCTCAACTTGCAACTATGCATTCCGTAAAAAAAAAAACCCTGCAACTATGCATGAAAAAAAACTTTCCATTCTACTTATATTAAATAAATATTATGAATCCAAATATTCATATTCCATAGAACCAAGATCTCATTGGGTT
>NC_057807.1:312044314-312059853 GCF_018294505.1 Triticum aestivum | reverse complement strand
TTACGTTTTGTCCCCCAGCTGATTCTGTCTTGCTCCGCCACTGTGGCGTATCATCTAGCTAGTCGTATTTGGGAGGTCCAGAGTCCAATCTGAGTTGAGCTCACAATCTAATGCTAGCCTGAAGAACCTCAACAATGGACCCCTTGCAAATACAATGACCTATAAAGTAGCAAAACCTTTTTGAACCATACATATGTGATTTAAAAAAAAAGCTGAAAAAAAATCCCAAACACTGGACACCACTATCACACAAGGTGTAACAACTGGTTGGTTCTATCGCATTTGAGCTCTGGAACGCCACTACGATTTAGGATAAAACGTAGATGCTTGACCCAAAAGTCTCCTCTATCATCTCTCACCCGCACAGATGTCCCATATAATTGTTCTAGTCACCCTTTTGTCTCCTTATTAATTGGATCACTCAATTAGTTAACTAGTGACATGTATGAACAATTTTCCAGCAAACTGCAATCTAGGCTCAAATCCGATAGAACCAACCAATTGGAACCCTTGAAAATTCCTCCACTTTTTTGGTCGTTTTAAACGAGACCTAATGCTATAATTAATAGGTGATATCTTTCCCTCAACATGTAAACATGTCACTTCAACATACAACTATGCATAGAAAAAGCACATCTCTACCTGCAACTATGCATGAAAAAAGACTTTCCACTCTACCGTGGTAATTATATTGAATAAATATTTTACAATGATAAGATAATTAAATACAATAAATCATATGTATTTTTAGTTTTAGTTCTCATATTATGAATTCAAATATTCATGTTCCATATACAACCAAGATCTCATTTGAATTATATTGCAACCAATTCCTGCATCAATCGAACTCAAAATAAAAATGAAAAATTCCTGCATCAATTGTACGGAGCACCATCGAGTTAGTCGTATTTTGGAGGTCCAGAGTCCAATCTGATTTGAGCTTAGATCCTAATGCTACCCTGAAGAACCTCAGCAATGGACCGCCCCCTGGCAAATACAATGACCTCTAAAGTAGCTAAAACATTTTCGAACCATATATATGTGATCTACAGAAAAGTGAGACCAGGAAAATCCCAAGCATTGGAGGGCCACTATCACACAAGGTGTAACAACTGGCTGGTTCTATTGCATTTGAGCTTTGGAAATTGGAACCCCACTACGATTAGGATAAAACGTAGATGCTGGACCCAAAAGTCTCCTCTATCATCTCCCACCTTACATTATCACATGCATGCATGCATACGGCGTCATTTAGCACCTCAGATTAGCTATCATGATTCATGAAACAGCAATCAGCACATGATTGGATCGATTCGATCTCCGTCCAGGGAAAATACATAAAGAAGGACAAGTATATATGCTATGCCACATCCATGGAGTCCGACGCGCCGGACGGCAACGGCAACGGGCCGGAGAGAAAGGCGACGGCCGGGCTGTCGCGATCCAGGTGCGTCAAACCTTCACCGTTGCTGGTGACGCGGCAAAAGCCAACAACTGTCGCAGGCGTGCTCGTTATTCCCCGTCCTAGCTACCTATGTGTTCTCCAATTCGTCATTGTCTAGTCATTTGGTTTGGTTTGGTTTGCCCTTTAGTATCTTGATGAGTTGACGCTTGACAGTGGTAGGCCGATTGCTCGAATAACGTTGCAGGGATGTGGACCATCCACGCATAAAGTCTGGTAAGGTCTCTTCGATCTTGGTTTCACAGATTATCTCCGTGTGCAGTGGCCCTTTTGGTTAGTTCCTGATCAAGAGAGAGACTCAGACAATGAAAATTGATAGAGTATGAATTGCATGGAATCTCGAAAGAAAGGAAACTTGTGTTGTCTATGACTTAAATCTCTCTAGCATTAAAAACGGCATGGCATCCGATTCTCCAGATTCTCCTATTCATACAACTCTTCTACAGTATGTTTTTTGGCACATGGGAGGAGGATATGCCGAACTAAGATGGAGAGAATTCCTTATTTGGCCCTCTTAAAATTTGCTTCCCTTTTTCGCCCCCTAATTTTTTTCTCCTTTTTGACACTTAAACTTCATTTTGTGCCGGCGCCCTATGTGACCCCTTTCACCATTTTTCCATCCAGTGGTGTTACCTATCACATGCAAAGACAATTTTGCGCTTGATGGTAGTATGTCACCAAAAAAGGAGAAAAGAAGGGGCATGAATGAACAAAAAAGGGAGAATCTGTGTTGGGAAGTTAAAACATAACATAACCTCCTGTACGTGTGCGTATAGGTTTCTTGCTCTTCCATGTACCCGTGTTGGGGCCGAGGTTTCCCGTGCCCGACAAAATGAAGGCACAAAATTAAGTTTAAGTGTCAAAAGAAGAAGAATTTTTTTTAAGGGGTCAAAAAAGGAAGCAAATTTTAAGAAAAGACCAAATAAGAAATTCTCTCGTTAAGATGTCCCTACAGGTCCCCAAAGAAACATGTCCTTGACATCATGACTGGAGATCGACTGATGCCAGCCCCCCGGCCAAGCAAACGCTCGACACCAACGTCACGATTTTACTAGCGATCATCGGGTTGATTGTTTTTTAGATAGCTAACCCTCATTCCAAGTGGTTGGTTGAAGGTCTGAAATGTATGTCCTTTTATTTATGCTGTCCAGGGGGCAACATATGTATCTCCACAATTCCTACTTTAAATTATCGTTCATATATCAAAAGTGTTCGTCTGCTCTCAACCTCATATGCACATGCCATATACGATAACATAAAAAAATAGCAAATAAATTCAAAAGGTTTTGATTTTTTAGACACAACATTGTTGAATGTTCTTATTTTCATGGAGATTAATCATTCCCAATGTTCTGCACACAAAAAAATTTGGTGCACCAAAATGCTTTCAAAAATAAAAGAATAGCGTAATTTTTTTGCCTAAAGCATTAGGTATGTTTTTTCTTCACAAAAAGTTACGCGTACATAGAACATTCAACAACGTTTGTTACCAAAAGTTTTCAAATATTTTTTTAATTTGTTTTTACAGTTCAGGGGGTGCATTTGATCTCGGGAGCATAAACTCTGACGTCAGTTAATACAAAGAGAGGTATGGTGTCTTTGTATATTACATAGCGTGGATGTGGCTTGTGTTAGAATGATCAAGTCCAAGTCATCTGTGCTCTAACCAATAATTCCTGGGGTAAATCCTAGGGTCCATTCATGCATGGCAATGGATCCCAAAGTTTACGCCAACATTGTTAATGGATCGTGTGTATTGAACCAACATATGAGATTGGATACTCCTAAAAAGATCGAGATGGACTTAGAGAGGGACGGTCAATAGGAACATCTATACATTTTAGTTTGATTATTAGCAAGTTTAGGTTTTACAGAATATAGAGCACAATTGGTTTGACGTCAACGTTTGGCAAAAAACAAAAGTGTCCAAAAGTTGGCAAGTTTTTGTGAGGTTGGCAAGAAAAATTGGTACCAACCAATCACTAGCCAACATTTGGCCTTAGCCAAAGATTGGCATCAAACAAATAATGTTAATAAAGTGTGAGCCTAAACAATGCTACGATGAGATAGGCAACCTATATGATGCTTCCAAGGTCAAGGGACCGAAGTATAAAAACCATAAGTAAATAAGCTAAGGTTGGGATAAGCGAAGACCCTAAAGACGAAGATGTACCCCGATGTTCCCTCTCTTTGAGGGGAGCTAGTCACCATTCGAGAGGTGAAGGAAGATCCAATTGTTGATCTGATATAGGACAAAGGCTCTAAAATTGCCAATTCAACTGCAGAGGTGTTAGTGGTCAACCCCGACTGGACAGTGTCGTACATGGCATATCTTTTGAGGAAGGAGCTCCCCGAGGATGTGTTGGAGGCACCTCAAATACCGAGCTGATCAAAGGCATACACACTTCTCAATGGTGAACTGTAGACGCACAACCCCACTGGCGTTTCTCAGCGTTGTACTCCCTCCGTTCCAGAATATAAGGTGTATTGATTTCCGTGCAAGTCAACCATTTGAAAGTTTGACCAAGATTATAGAATAAACTATCAACATCCACAATATCTATTAGGTAAAATCTGAAAATGCTTTTCATGATGGATCAAATGATATAAATTTGGTATTGTGGATATTAACATATTTTTCTAAAAATTTGGTCAAACATGCACACATTTGACTTTCAAAAAAATAAATACACCTCATATAAAGGAAGAGAGGGAGTATCTTTCATGAGGAACGGATGCAGATCCTCAACGAGGTTCAATCAGGTACATGTGGGCATCATGCGTCCTCTCGGGCACTGCTTGCCAAGGCTTTCCAGACTGGTTTCTTTTGGTTAACTGTACATGCTGATGCAGTTTAGATAGGTCTCACTTGTGTTGGATGTAGATGTATGCTAAGCGCACTCATACGTCAGCTTTTGATTTGAAGACCATAATGCTTGCATGGCCCTTTGATCAGTGAGGTATCAATATGGTGGGCCTAGTCAAGACTGCTGGGGGAGGTTTCACTCATCTCCTCGTAGCAGTCAGCACGTTCACCAGTGGGCCGAGGCTAAACCGATCCCTAGGTGTGATGAGAAAACCAGAATCAACTTCATGGAAGGGGTGATCTTCAGATACAACATTCCCCATTTTATCACCACCAATAATGGGATTGAGCAGTGTCAATTGCTGTTTCTGCGTGTTTTGGTTTTTTAGGAAGTCAATTTTACCGGGCTCAAAAAAATCAGTGAAACATTCAATCCAGAAGCTTTCGGAGAGTATCAACATAGTCGGGCCAGGGGCAACCCAAGGGACACGCTCCACCCCCACGTGCCAGGGGGCGCGTGGTGGGGCCCGTGCCCCCCTGGACCTCCGATGCACCGCCGGTCTGTACCTGTGCCTTTATATACTCCCGAAACCCTTCAGGATTTTACCTGCCGCTGCACACATCTGTTTCGGGAATTCTTCACTATGGCCATCTCCATCAACTTGAAGGCCATCATGATAGCCCGTGAGTAGTTTCCTTTGGACCATGGGCCCGTGAAAGTAGCTAGATGGTTCTCGCTCCCTGTCTTCTCAATACAAAGATCACATGAGCTGCCCTACATCATTGTGATCCATCCTATGTAATCTATTGGTGTGTTTGTTGGGATATGCTGAACTGTCACTTTATAATTTGATTAATGCATGAATCTTTTTGAGATCTATTTGATTTCTTTGTTGCATAATTCTTATTCATATATGCTCTCTGATCCATCCTTTCTTCTTTGGCCAAGTTTGGGGTTTGATCTTTAAAAGGGAGTTGTGTATGATAGTTGGGTTCAACCTTGCAAGTAATCTACCCTGGTGACAGAAAGTGGAAAAAGGCTTGTATTGTGTTGTTGTCACTAGGGATAAAAAGATGGTTGCATAATCGTCCTTTGATCACAGGGTGAAAACAATATATCATCTAATTCATGTCATCATGCTTGTTGCAATACTCTGTTTTTACGTAATACTTTAAGATGCATGCTAAATAGCAGTCTAGTGTGGAGTATTAGCTATAGATGCACTTGGATAATGACCTATAGATATTGGGATGTGATGCTCATATGTTAATTATGCCATGGATGTTCATACTCATGAAAACTGCAATTTAATCATGGCCCAACTATAATTTGTTTGCCACACTATGCTTTCTCTTGGAGAGAGATCATTGGTGGACCTATGGACCCAGTCCATTTTCTTCATGTAAAACTTCCAATCTAAATCAATGCTCTTTTATTTTCTCGCTTTTACATTCTCATTAAGTTCAAGCCATTCTCTGTTTCCAACCCCATTTTAATCCTTTGTAACTAGCAAGCTAGTGAGATTGACAATCCCACTAGTCCCGTTGGGAGCCTAGAAAGTTTCGTATTTGTGTATGCGGGTGCTGATCATTGGTTGTGATTCCTAAGTTCCAGTTGGTTCAATAATCCTTGAGGCCACTTGAGAAAAATAGTGGCTTGCTACAAACTCTTGCATTTGGGGCCCAACGCCTTCCTAGTCAAGAGGAAGCATGCACCTTCAGTACATCTCCTCGACCCCTGCTTTCTCTTGCTACCTTCCCCATGGCACCACTCTCCGTCTACTGCGACAATCGACGGCTTCGCGCCGTACTTCCCTAACCTCACATCTTCCTTAACAGGTGGGCGTGCAGGACTCCGGCCCAGCCATGCACTGCCGCTCCAATTCTCCCTTGACCTTGCCGATTAGCACCACCATGCCTGCCTCATTGGCCTTGCCAAAGTAATTGGAGAGAGGTGCCCCTGGGTCCCGTCGGAGATGGCCTCGAGCGGACGACACGCATCCAAGCAGGGGGCTGCGGAGCGGCGGTGGACGGGGTCGAGAATGGAGATGGGGGCAGGGCAATGCTGGACAGAATCGTCTTCGGGGACTTCCCTCACCGACCAGTGCCTCCTGATGTTGTCAACCTCCAATGGGGGCTCAGGAGCTCCGCTGGTGGATGTTGTGGACGAGAGAAGAAAGAGGGACATGTAGGTCCCGCCTGTCATAACATCCAATATAACGGTCAGATGAACATAGTTAGCTTTTGTGCCATGTTAGCACTTACACATGGGCCACATCTTTCATAATCATGGTTAGTTTTGAGAAAATCGGCCATCCGTGTTTTTTAAACGTATTACCTTTGAGGTGGTAGTGTTTTGTCAAAAAAGGGTGGAATTTTCTCACCCTAACCTTGAAACCGGTAGTTTTATGCTATGTACTCCCATATATCATACATGTGTGGCACACTTTTACGACATTTTGTATTTTGTGTTTGGAAATAAATAACAAAATGTGTTTTTCTTGGGAAAATTCTGATCTATTCATCAACTATCACAGTGGTACAAAGAATATAACAAGTAACAAAACTTACATCTATGTCTGTAGACCATCGCGGTGACTACAATCACTACAGCAAGCCGAAGGCACGTCACCATCGTCCCTCCTTTATCGAAGCCGGACAAACCTTATTATAGTAGACGGTCGAGAAGTCATCGTGCTAAAACCCCAAATGACCAGCACACCAGAATGTCAACCGTTGCCGACGAAGATAAGCGTAGATTGAAGGGATCCAACCTATAGACACATGAGAATGAAGACTGCATCCACAGAGATCCATCAAAGACTAACACCGAACGAATCCATGAGATCCGCCGGAGACGCACCTCGACACACTCTCCGATAACACTAGCTGCATCTAGCTGAATAATGAGAACCTTATTCCACCTTTAGTGAGCCACCGCCGTCTCGCCTGCGTGAGAAGGACACAAACTTTAATCGATCCGAAGACCACCGTCTCGCCTGCGTGAGGAGGACACAAACTTTAATCGATCCAAAGAACACCTAAAACCAGAGCAGAAACCTTTTAACCGGCAAGGGCAGGGTCCACCGTGCCTCCGTATAAGAGCATGGTTAATAGTATAGCCAGCTGCTGGCTATAAGGCAGTGCCATGTCATCTACAGCCCATCTTATAGTCAACATGTACAATAGTAGATCAAAAGAATGTACTATTTTTTTATTATGTGGCTCACCTTTCATTCTCACAAAGTGACTAGGAGCACGTGCTAGAGCTGACTCTTCATGAAGAGCCCGCTTACCTTATCTCTCCTCTTCTCTTTCCTCCAACTAAGCATAGATATACTAGTTTATTCCTTATAGCCGGCTGACTCAGCTCTATTGTACTTGCTCTAAGGAGATGAGGAGACTCGCGCCGACGCTGATGGGACACAAGGTAAACAATAAAAATGTTTATTAGTATATGACACATATGTAAACCACCACCCGTTGAACTAAACTGATTGGTCGGTCAATCCTCTTTCATCCGCGAGGTACTAAAAAATGCTGAAATGATAAGGGGACGAAGGACGCAGCTCGCGAACACACAGGTCCATCCATGTGCAGCAGCTGGATCCACGGCTGCGCTGACATGACCAAGAGACAATCAAGCTGCAGCCGACGCACATGCAACTCGTGTGTCTCCGGCCATTTCCTCGCAAGCCCCAGCGCCACCTAACCCAGAGCGCAGACTGATGAAGGTCGTCGAGTCATCCTGCGTTTGCCACCTGCAGTCTCCACGCTCCGGAGACGAGATCGGGTCGGGTGACACGCAGGGCGTGAAGCACGCTGCTATGGGCAGAGACGGCAAACCAGGGACAACGATAGCCTTGAATGGACTGCGCTGAGTAACGCCAATAAGGCCAACTCCACCGCGCGATCTAAAACGGACGTCCGTTTCGTTCGGATTCTGTCCGTTTGGGTAAGGGTTTGGGGTCGTGTTCGGGCCTGTCCTGAAATGCGGTGGCCGTGCGCCCAGCGCGCGGCCGCATCCATTTGTCCCATCCTGTCCGCGTATATTTCTTTGCAAGTCCTTAAACTTTTTTGATCATTCATTTTTGGTACATGACAATACATCATCACATTTTGACTAGTAAAGCAAGGCCAAAGAAAACAAGAACCACTAGAATACATTTGAGAAGATACACAACTTCCATAACTGCTCCCTTGAGTTGGGTTAGCGCCTTCTCGATGCACTCATTGTTGATCTGTGGAGGAGGCACGACGTTGCCCCCTCCTTTCTTCTTCAAGCCAGAAGTCGATGTTGCTTCCTCACACGTAGTATCATGCCTTGTTGCTTCTTCGCACGTAGTATCGTGCCTAGACTCTAATCTAGCAACAAGTGCACTTGTTTCATCTAAAGCCTCTAGGCTAGCTAAAAGTGCATGAACATGCACTACATTTCGCTCTATTAATATATCGATGTACTCTTCTTCCCAATACCAAAACTTGCATCCGGTCTACACAATAAAACTTAAAGTTAGCACCACTAGTCTAATCCAAGAGCACAAACATGCACCGAAGCTAAAAGAGCACATACTCTATCGTTTAAGCACTTGATGAACACCCATCCGAGATGCTCCGGCGTTGTAGACACGCGGCGCACGACCACCCTTGGGCAGTGGTTGCACTTGATGAGGGGCAACGGTGCGACGACGAGTTTTTGGGCAAGCTCCGAGCCCGGCCGGCCGCCATTCGCGTATCTGCCGGCGAACCACCGACGGTGCAGATCCAAGCGGCTAAAGGACGAGCCACTGCCTGCATGTGGCCTTGTGGCCCTGCCAGGGCCTTCCGGCAAGGTGCCCGGCCAGTCCATGGCGCGGCCCGGCCTCCCACAGTCGGGCGAGCTCAAGACCGACCGGATCCGCCCCAAATCCGGCCGGCGGGTGCGCAAACAAGGTGGCCGTGCTTGGGTAGCTCGGCGGCGACGAGAGGAAGGGGCTGGGCAAGCGCGCGTCCGAGGTGCACGGCTGCAATGGCAGCGGGCGGCCGGCGGCGGCGAGGGGGAGAGAGGGGAAGAGTATGGAAGAGTGGAGTGGATGCGGCCGGAGGGAGGAGGGGGGCGGATAGAAAAAGGCCCGTCCTGTGCCACCGACGGGCGGGCCAGGGGAGGACACGCACAGACAACACGCGCGTCCGCGTGGTGTCCGTTTCACCCCAAAAACGGCGCAAACTTGAGCCGCGGATGGGTCGAAAGCGGACACAAAACGGACAAAAGTCCGTTTGCGCCCGCGCGCTGGGCCGCCTCCTTTATCCCTTTTACCCCAAACGGACCGGGGCGGACAGGATAAGATCGCGCGGTGGAGTTGGCCTAATACTACGGTGAGAGGAAGTTGCCGCATTCGGATGATTGCTACTTTGACCGAAGAACAGGCTGGAACGACGAACGAGGACGTGCAGTTTCAGCTTCAGGGTTCAAATGCACCCTCCTGGATGGTAAAATCAAAAAAAAAATACTCCCTCTATAAACTAATATAAAAGCGTTTAGATCACTATTTTAGTATTCTAAACGCTCTTATATTAGTTTACGAAGGGAGTAGTAAACAAACTAAACTTTTTTTTGCGACAAACATGGTTGAATGTTTACATACTGTAAATTTTTGTGAAGAAAAACGTTCATAATGCTCCGACGGGACCGAGAGTGCCGAACGGTCATTAACCCCATTTCGTCTCTCCTTTGCCCACATTGACCTGACGGGTGGGCCATTTCTGTTATAATCGGGATCAATTTGAACCCATACGGTCAGCATTATTTTCTGTGGAAATTAGACCCAGTATGTATGCGCGAAAGAAAATAACTAGGTATTTTTACGAAACCGTTACTGCCATTGCGATAGTTTTATGCTATTTACTCGATAGAGAGTTGATTGCCATGTGACCTTGTATTCCATTTATTTCAAAACATGATCAATAGTACATCGAGAGAAAAGAAAAAAGGCGGAGTGATTTGGGTGGAGGCCATCTGGAGCTCGGTCTCATATGCTCGCACTTGAATACTAAAATTTTAAAATATTAATAAACAAAATCAAAATATGACTCCCTCCGTAACTTAATATAAAAGTATAAAATTGTTACGTGAACACGAATGTATGTTATAACTATATGCGTTTCTTTTTTGCGAACCAACTTGTGGTTAGATGTTTAGAGGGACTGTGGTATCCTCAGCCCACCAGAGTTTAAGTCCTGGTGCTCGCATTTATTCCTGAATTATTTCAGGATTTTCGGCGATGCGCGTAAATTTCAAGATGATATGCCGGCTCAGTCTTTCGAAGGTGCTCATAGGGGTAAGGAGTGCGTGTGTGTGTTCATAGGTGTGAGTGTATGCGCGTGTATATGAGCGAAAAAACCAAAATTCAGTGCTCTAAATGACCTTTTTTAGCACTTTGTTTTTACTCAGACTACATATGAACTTCATGAAAATTTACACTTGGTTAGAATGGCGAACCTATTCGTTGTCTTAAAAGTTAAGTTTCTTCACTTATGATTATCATTTTTTTACTATTCACTCGGGAGCATGTGAGCCCAAACTTCGATTTGAATTTCCATGTACTCTCAAAATTTCTTTATAGCTCTGATCTGGATTATGACTCCTATTGTGATGTGGGACACATGGATCAAATTGATTACTGAATATATATCACAAAAAATTGTATTTCAACTCTGATCTGCAGCTGATTACCTTGGTCCCAAAATAAGTCTAGCTGATTTAATATAATTTGTACTAAACCAGTGACACTTACTTTTTTTTGCACTCTGGCCGTAGAACAATTGTTCTATGGTAATTTTCATTAATATATACAAAAACAAAGTCCAAAAATTACAGGAGGTACCCAATGCCAGCTCTCTCAAAGGAGGTCATAATAAATTACAAGTTGTTACTAATACATGACAATAGCTTATTGGCCTTGACTGGTTTGATCTCAGAATAGAATAAGAGAGTCCCTCCTTCATACAGGAATTCCAGCAGATTGGATGTGCCGGAATATGTTTGAAAATCTTATCATTCCTCACCATCCAAATACTCTAGAATCCCATGATACTGATATCCAACGCTAACTCCTTTGGCAACACTGAGATGGCCAAAGTGATTTCATCGTACCTTGAGAGGCCTCTTTTTTTATTGGGTATGATAGAACTCCAGCTGTTGAGTGCAAAGTTGCAATCCCAGAAAAGATGCACGAAAGTCTCAGCTATCCGATCACTGCACATGACACAATTGTATGATGGAAGGTGTCGTGGTTCTAAGTCTGACAGTAGAATAGGGGTAGGATAACGGAGCATGATCTATCGAGATGCATATGGGTGACACAGTGGTTTTAGCGAGTTCGGGCCTCTCACGATGGAGATAACGACCCTACGTCTCGTGCTCCGGAGAGGCTTTGTTTTTATCTGAGTATATATCCGGAGATTACAATGTGTGTGTAAGCGAGGAACGGATCCCCATGCCTGAGCTAAGTCCTGAGACTAATGGTGAAAAGAGAGAGAGGTGGAAGAAAAAAGCCCCCCAAGTTTAGTGGTGGGGGGTGGCTTATATAGAGTGCGCCACCTCCTCACCTCCTATGTTACAAAGTGGGGTATAAATGCTATAACGACAGCCCACTATTAAGCCTTCACTATTAGAAAGATGCCGACTGCTTTGCTGCCTGCTGGTCTTCGTATATCCGAGTGAGTCGTACGGTCGAGTGGTGAACTGTCATCCGAGTGGATGGTATGTTGCTTGGTCGAGTGGATAGTATGCCACACTGTCCGAGTGGACAGTGTGTCTGTATGAAATTGAACTGGACCCACATGTTGTGTGGACCCCACGCTTCATGATATTTCGACCCTTCGTGGGCCTACCTGTTATGTATATCCCCAACATTAGCCCCCGAATCGATTGCGATTTTGCAGAACGAGTTGGTGTAAGACACAGTTTGGTCCGAGTGATTACAGAAATACTCGGTACATGTCGTCGCGCTTTCAGACAACCAAGGTTTGAACAAAATCTCAATGGATTCCGGTACCATGCTTCCCGACTGATCGAGGTATGTGTCTGTGAGGAGCAACTTGGTGACATTCGTTCATCTCTCGGGAGAGGTTTAACTCGTGATCTGAGTATGGGTGTGTCATTAAATCTGTGCGACCAGATTGACACATGGACTGTTCTCTTAGAGAGATGCCATTCTTATCCCGGAGGAACGTCAATACGAGTCGGTTTTAGATCCACACTTGTGAGTTTCACACTTTGAGTCCTAGAAGAAGGCTCAAAACAGGTCCACGGAGGAGCGTTAAACTCGCCTTATAGAATATTTTTTGGAGTGATTTGGAGCTGGGCCTGCATCGAGTAACTGATTACTCGGAATTTCTTCACGCCTGGAACGTGTCTTTTTTGTTGTTTGGCCGTCACTCGGGTTGGGCGGACCGTTCCGAGTGGATACCATTCCAGTGGGGGCACGCTGAGTGCACCCACTGGGTGTAGTCCCCGAGACTGCTGTCGACTGCGGGCAGTCGGCGGGAGTATGAGAGAACTAAAACTCTTCTTAGCTGGTACTGATCGAACTTGTTCTTCTCTGACTCGGAGGTCGAGTAATACTGGAGATGGGTTTGCATCGAGCAAAATGTTTCTTTCTGAGTCCTCTTCCAGTGGGGGCACGCTGAGTGCACCCACTGGGTGTAGTCCCCGAGCCTCTGTCGGACTAGATGAGTCTGGCAGAGGGTTTAAGTCTCTCGGTAAACCTCCATGCAGTTGGCATGGCAAATATCTTTGTCTGGAATTGAATCAATCGGATGGATGCGTAACGAGGTGGTTGTACGAACGATGAGTAAGGTCGCCTGTACGATTCAGCGATGGCACTTCATTTTTACCCTTTTGCATGAAAAGGGGTATTTATCCAAGTGGACGTGCTTCACTTATAGATCTCGGCGAACCGAGCATGTATGGTCAGAAGAATATCTTGATGTGATCAACAGGTTGACCAAATGGGCATAACCCCTGAGGGTGACATGGACAACTGCCGCGCGTAGCCCCCGAGTGATGCTCGAAGGAGGTAAGCTTGCTACAGAGTGTGATATGAGGTTTGACCATATGAGTAACTTAGCCGTTCCCGTGTGGGGGGTGTAGAGGTAAAGACATGTCCAACTGATGGTGACGCGCGGGGCGGCCGAGGGGCGAGGACGTGTATAACCGAGTGGCGACGCGCGGGGCGGCCGAGTGGTGAAGACGTGCAAAACCGAGTGGCGCCGCGCGGGGCGGGCGAGTGGTGAAGACGTGCGCGACCGAGTGGCGACGCGCGGGGCGGCCGAGTGGTGAAGACGTGCAAAACCGAGTGGCGCCGCGCGGGGCGGCCGAGTGGTGAAGACGTGCAAAACCGAGTGGCGCTGCGCGGGGCGGGCGAGTGGTGAAGACGTGCGAACCAAGTGGAGACGCGCGGGGCGGACGAGTGATGAAGACGTGCGCGACCGAGTGGCGACGCGCGGGGCGGCCGAGTGGTGAAGACGTGCAAAACCGAGTGGCGCCGCGCGGGGCGGCCGAGTAGTGAAGACACGCACAACCGAGTGGCGACGCGCGGGGCGGCCGAGTGGTGAAGACGCGCACAACCGAGTGGCGACGCGCGGGGCGACCGAGTGAAGGACTAAGTGTCCAGCTGAGTGGCAAAAATGGTCCTTGAAGGAGTTAGCCAGATGCTTTTGAAGTTGATGTAGCGACAAGGTCGGTGTAGTGTGGCTGTGGCGCAACAAGACCGGTGCGACAACTGAATTTGAGTAGGAACGAAGATGGCACGCAGAGTGTCTGGGTGATTATGAAATTTGTCAAAGTGACGGATCGAATGTACTTGTTGAAGTGAAGGGTCTGATTGGTGATGAAGTACTCGACCACTTAGGAGAGTGTCATTCCAAATGAGATGCAGCCCCCGAGTGCGGCGTAGCTCCCGAGCATACTACAGGCTTCGACAACGGACATGTCAGAATATGAGAAATATAGTTTTGAATGGATGATTTGTAATTCATCGAGTCGGATTTGGGTAAAGATGAGGAGAAGCTTCCGAGTGATGCTCGGAAGAAGCAAACTCGCAAAAGAGTGAAGTGTGAAGTTTAATTATGAAAGGGACTTATCTGTCTCATGCCCGACGAGGTCTATATCATTGATACGATGAAGAGAATTCCATAGAGGGGTTGGCCGGACGTGTTTGAAATCAACAGGGCGACAAAGTCAGTGTTGTGGTGCGCTAGGACCAGTATGGAGACCGAGTCCGAGCAGCGATGAAGTTGGCACGTAGGGCCGTCGAGTGATCGCGGTAACTTGTGTAAAAAATGGCACAAGTCAACACAATAATTTCTTGAGGAAATTTGATGTGTGCTGAAATGATTTGTGTGAATAACACCCATAGACACCCGCTGGGAGTGCAAGGGGCTTGCTGGTTGACCAGCAAAAGTTTAAAAGAGCGAAGGATTCGTTCGCACTTGTCGAAGCGAGAAATCCTACTGAACTTGTTGGAATACTGGCTAAAATAAAACGGAAGTTTAGTGTTTTGACTGAGTTGCAGCCCCGGAGGACCGATGCAAACTCGAAATGAAGAACGACACATGGTGTTCGTGAATGATATATGCGAAAAAAAGGAAGTTGGACTTCGGAGTCACATAACCAGTACTAAGCAAGTATGTGAAAATAAGTAGTCGAGCGTAGAGGTACACTCGGTGGTGTGGCCTCCGAGTGAACCTGATGTGTGAATTATGGAATACTCGGGAAGACGAAAATAACAGAATGTAAAATGACTTAGCTGTCTGAAGGCGCGCAGGGCGGTCGAGTGGTGATGAGGTGACCAACCGATTGGCGACGCGCGGGGCGGCCGAGTGCTGATGAGGTGATCAACCGATGGCGACGCGCGGAGCGGCCGAGTGGTGATGAGGTGACCAACCGAGTGGCGATGCGCGGAGCGGCCGAGTGGTGATGAGGTGACCAACCGAGTGGCGACGCGCGGAGCGGCCGAGTGGTGATGAGGTGACCAACCGAGTGGCGACGCGCGGAGCGGCCGAGTGGTGATGAGGTGACCAACCGAGTGGCGACGCACGGAGCGGCCGAGTGGTGATGAGGTGACCAACCGAGTGGCGACGCGCGGAGCGGCTGAGTGGTGATGAGGTGACCAACCGAGTGAAGTAGACTCACCCCGCGGAGTGGCGACGCGCGGGGTGGCCGAGTGAAGTAGACCCGTCCCGCGGAGTGGCGACGCGCGGGGTGGCCGAGTGAAGTAGACCCGTCCC
>NC_057807.1:312037148-312044234 GCF_018294505.1 Triticum aestivum | reverse complement strand
CGGAGCGGCCGAGTGGTGATGAGGTGACCAACCGAGTGGCGACGCGCGGAGCGGCCGAGTGGTGATGAGGTGACCAACCGAGTGGCGACGCGCGGAGCGGCCGAGTGGTGATGAGGTGACCAACCGAGTGGCGACGCGCGGAGCGGCCGAGTGGTGATGAGGTGACCAACCCGCGGCATGGCGACGCACGGGACGGCCAAGTGATGAAGATGCTTGCCGCAGAGTGATGATGCGCGGGGAGTCCGAGTGAAGTAGATGCACATGCCGCGGAGTGACCATGCGCGGGGCTGTCTAAGTCAGGGAAGTTGGTGATGATACGAGCAGCTTCGTGACCGCGTGCTCAAGTATGTGATGGAGTGTGGCCGAGTCATGCAAAGATGCGAGGAAGTGGACCGCGACGTGTCCATCATCGAAGGAGTTGATGAAGATGCGGCTGGACGTTGTTGGACGGCTGAACAAGTTCCAATTGATTCCATCCGAGTGAACCTTGGCCCTATAAGTCCGCGGTTGTATTTGTTGTCGATGGTGTTCTGGATGCATGTTAACCGGCCGAGTAAAAAGGTGAACCGGCCGAGTGAATCCATAGGCTTCATGGCTGAATGAGCGTCATTCAAGTGGTTGTTTCGTCCGAGTGCTCCTGCCCATCCGAGTGAACTACCTCTGGGCTGCGATCTGGTCGGTGTGGAGCTGGTTGGACAAACCAACGGGGAGTGCCGGGCTTACAGGCGTTGGTGAGGTTCGGCGTGGACGTGCCCACGAGCGCTGCTCCCTCCGCTGGAGGTGGGCGGCTGCTAGCGGCCAAGGACACCATGCAGCGGAGGCGACCAGGCGTGACAACGCTGGAGCTGGGCGCCGGGGGGCAGACGATGAGGTTGACTTGGTGCAGAGCCCGGACAGACGTGGAACAATAAAACCCTGGTAACTACGCATGGAGGGAGCTGCCTGCGATCCAACGCATTGATGGAGTCGTCCACGCCCAATGCATTGATGGATTTGCCCCAGGTCCAGAATCTGCATGCTATAACTCTTGCCAAATTGATGTAATGGCAGTTTCCTTCTCTTGACTGCGCACTAATTGTCGTTGATTTGTCCATCAAAGTAATTTCCTTTCTTCTCCTTCCGTGCATGCAAGTGGGATATGCCATTAAAGGAGCCTGCATGCGGGCGTGACAAATGCAAGCCCATCCTCCGAGTGATTGACGTCGGCGAGAGGAGGTGGCCCTGCGTGGGGCCACCGTAGACGAGGCCGGAGACGACGCGGCGGACCGCGCCGGAGGGCGTTTGTACGAGCTCGCCGACGGCGTCGAAGACGAGGCCGGAGACGACGCGCGGCGGCCCGCGCCGGAGGGCGTTTGTACGAGCTCGCCGACAGCGTCATAGACGAGGACGGAGACGACGCGTGGCGAACCGCGCTGGAGGGCCTTTGTATGAGCTCGCCGACAACGTCGTAGACGAGGCTGGAGAGGACGGGACGGACCGCTCGCCGGTGGTCGTTTGTGGTGCCTTCATTGTTCGAGGAGTCGGACGCCGGTCGGAACCACCGGGAAGGTCGAGGTTACTTCTGCGGCTGTGGCGGCCGAGTAGTGTGCGGGAGGAAGAAACTTGCGCGCGCATGCGGGGGCGTGACCGACCTCCGGCCCTCATGCCGCGTCGGGTCTGCGGCGACACCGTCTCCGCCGCGGGAACTGTTGCCGAGCAGCTGAAGTCGGAAGGAGGCGCCATCGTGTGTCTGTGCAGTCGACGGTGGCCCTTCGCTGCGCCCCCGTGCAGCGCCAGGGAGTTACTACTCCATGCATGCGAAACTGAACGCGTTTACTCCATGCATGATGTGGGGTATAGCTAGTTGCTCCATGCATGCAAAAATGAAGGCAATTAACTCTACGCATGACGTGGGGTATAGCTAGTTATTGTGCGTGTTAAACTGGAAGCGTAAGGTATAATGCAGGGACCTGATCGCTCGGAGCGCCGTGCATTGGTAGCAGGCGGAGGTAATCGTCGTTGCGGCGTGCCTCCGTCCGCTGTGAAGACCATCGACGTCCAGCTGACCAGAGGACGAGGCCGTCGAGTGTGAGAGGTTCGAGGACGGCATCGAGGCCGGAGACGACGATCGGCGGACGGCGTCGGCATCAATGCGTGGAAGCGCGACGTCGGCGTCGTAAATGGAGTCGGAGACGACGGGTGGACGGCGCCGATGTTCTTGCGTGGTGGCGCGACGATGGCGTCGCAGACGAGATCGTAGATGGCGCCGCTTCATCGTCTCGGAGCAGAACCATCGATCAGAATGGAGCAAGGTGTCCCTTTCGCCGCTTCTTCTCCTTCTGATTGATCACGCATGGGTGATGTCTGATCCTACAGGAGGAAAAGATCAACCCATTGTTAGACAATTACTTCAAAGAAGGACTAGATAAAATGGATACTTCCCTAATCCTTTTCTTTGCATGCATGGCGTGATGGCCAGAATTCTAGCAACCAATCTCTCATGCGATCGTCGTCAATCTGCTGCCAAAAATTGATGAAGAAACCATTTGCACCATGGTTCGATAGACGCCATGCCCCACGGTGGGCGCCAACTGTCGTGGTTCTAAGTCTGACAGTAGAATAGGGGTAGGATAACGGAGCATGATCTATCAAGATGCATATGGGTGACACAGTGGTTTTAGCGAGTTCGGGCCTCTCACGATGGAGATAACGACCCTACGTCTCGTGCTCCGGAGAGGCTTTGTTTTTATCTGAGTATATATCCGGAGATTACAATGTGTGTGTAAGCGAGGAACGGATCCCCATGCCTGAGCTAAGTCCTGAGACTAATGGTGAAAAGAGAGAGAGGTGGAAGAAAAAAGCCCCCCAAGTCTAGTGGTGGGGGGTGGCTTATATAGAGTGCGCCACCTCCTCACCTCCTATGTTACAAAGTGGGGTATAAATGCTATAACGACAGCCCACTATTAAGCCTTCACTATTAGAAAGATGCCGACTGCTTTGCTGCCTGCTGGTCTTCGTATATTTGAGTGAGTCGTACGGTCGAGTGGTGAACTGTCATCCGAGTGGATGGTATGTTGCTTGGTCGAGTGGATAGTATGCCACACTGTCCGAGTGGACAGTGTGTCTGTATGAAATTGACCTGGACCCACATGTTGTGTGGACCCCACGCTTCATGATATTTCGACCCTTCGTGGGCCTACCTGTTATGTATATCCCCAACAGAAGGTACATAGACTTTCTATGGAGCAAGTTTCTTGTGTTAACTCTGTCATAGAGCAAAAGCCATAAGAAGATTTTGTTTGAGCATAGATGAGGCTTACCATAGGAGCTTGAAGAGATGGTGGTTATTAGAGGGGCCAACCATGCCTTTATACATTTTCATAGAGGAAAATGAAGTGTCCGTGTATAATTCCATGAGCCTCTGTAAGTGCTAACTGGCAGATTGGTGGTTATGTTTTGAATATAAATGAATTGTTGATGAGCAGTCTGTGACAATGGCCCGTGGAAGAGATCTTCAAGATTCTCCAGTTGTAGAGCTTGCTGGAGTGTGACATCCGCTTTGTTGGTGAAAGAAAACAACTCAGGATATTGGAGGTGTAGGAGTCTCTGGCCCCAAGAGTCCTGCCAGAATGAAAGTGTTTCTCCACTGCTAGGTTTGCAGATAACAAATTGCTTGAAAGTGGGTAAGATTTTCAGTATGTCCCTCCACAAAAAAGAGCCAACCATCTTACTACGAGGGTTTTGAGTGTAGTGGGCTTCCCAAATAATCTGCACCCAAGATAGATCACTTTTGTTGAGAAACTTACGGGGGAATTTCATAAGAAGCCTGATTTTGAGTCTCAATATTCGGCACCCCTAGTCCACCATGAGATTTGGGTTAGCTGGCTTTATCCCATGAAATCAGGGCAACAATTGGCTCTTCATATCCATATTTTATCCAAAAGCAATGTTTTAAGTACCTGTTGATTTGATGGATCACATATTTAGGTAATCTCAGTGTGCTCATGAAGAAAATTGGTACGCTTGAGAAAACTGATTTAATTAGAATGAGCTTATCTCCATAGGAGAGTAAAGTTGAACAGCCTTGGAATCTTGTTTCAATTCTTCTGAGAAGAGGAAAACAGTCCAACAGTTTGGGTCTCATCAGACTAAGCGGAAGCCCGAGGTAGTGTAATGGCAATGATCCAATCTTATACCCTAGTATGGCAGAGAGGGCTGCCATTTTGTGATCATGAGTGTTAATTGCAATCATATTAGATTTCCCATAACTAACTTTCAGTCCAGTGAAGGCAGCAAAATGCAGCAGGAGGTTCTTGATGTGCATCAGTTGGTTAGCCTCAGCAGGGAGAACAAGAATAGTGTCATCAGCAATTGAATAATTGAGAAACCCAAGCTCTGAGAATTTGTAAGAGGAGCTTTAATAAGTGAGTTTGCCATTGCTTCATTCATCATGGTTTGTAACAGGTCAGCAACCAGTACAAATATCAAAGGGTAGAGTGAGTCTCCTTGTCTAACACCTTGTTTGTAGAGGAACTGTTTGCTAGGGACCCCATTTAGGTGGACTGAAGAAATTTGCTTAATCCATGATATCCATTTAGAATCAAATCTTATCAATAATTGTGTCATGGCTGTCAAAATCAAGTTTCACAAGTATGATCTCCTTTTTAGATCGATGGCATTGATAAGGTATGAAGGTAGTTATAAACTGATCTGCAGCAGCCGCTGCTGATACTCAAGACCTTAAGAAATATATTATGTGATTTCCTTCTGTAGAAGATTGTTATTTTTAGGTTAACATCAAGCTCGCATGAGTACGTGCGAAAGCAACTGCACACCTAAAACGCATTTTATTTTAATACTGTAGCAAGCATGGAAGTCATCCTTCTCAAGTATAGTACAGTATTAAATATGTTTCCCCATATTATATCTCCTTCCGGTAAGCATCACGTTCGTTAATACTAACCTTTCTTCACCTACTCGCTGGATTACTTTACTCGCGTTTGATTGCAACTTGCATAGGGACATACGGCCAAACTACAAGCTCGTTGTATTTTGTTCCCTACTTGTGGCAGAGAACGTAGACCTGGCTGCGAGCTTTGCGCTAAAAAAAAATAAAAATTGTTTGAAGATAACTGGAATCACGTCACCTCACGGGATTCAAATTACAATGGTTATATCTTTACCTAATAATAAAGTAAATTGGGTTTCTGTTCATCCATTGTACATTTTGCAAAAAATCCCCTTTGTTTTCCGTAAATAAACCCGCGGTACACGTTTAGGTCACTCTTGAACCGTTCTTTTTTGTATTTTCTCAGAAAACATCTGATGTTTTAGGTAATCAACCCGCCATCCATATGTAAGTCAACCGAATCGTTTTTTTCGTTTTAACATAAAACCCACTGACTTTTTGGTTAATCAATCCGCAGTTTATCTAAAATAAAATTATCAATATCTTTTAAACTGTAACTCCGATTTTAACATGTTATATATGAAACTTGATTAGAAAAATGTGTAGAATCTAAATATGATGCTATTTTTAGCTGTTAAATATTTCTAAAATATTATTTTGGTGTGAACTTAATCTATAATGTACGATCCGTTTTTTTTCTTACTGATAGAGAGGAAAGAAAACATCGATAACCACGCATGCACACCTGTGAAAAATCTCGCGAGGAAAAAGAACATATTTCTCATTTTATTTCGAGCAAGTGTGTGCGAGAGAGAGAGCCTTAGAACTGATTGTATTCAAACACGCTTTTGTTGTGTGAGCACTGAGTCCACCATCAATAACACAAATGTGATGCCATGTGAAAATAAAGGACGTGCACATATTAGGATCTTGAGTCATGGTTATTGGGTTAAGAACGTGTGTTATTTACTCTCCCGTTGCAATGCACGGGCTCTTTTGCTAGTTTTACATACATATAATTAACTATCATTGGGTTCCCAACAAGAAAAATTTGAGTGTCTATGATTGTACTTTGTAAAAGAAAACTTTGAGTAAAGCAGATGATCCACGGAGAGGATCACGATCAAGCGAGTACCTTGAGCTCATTCACTTAGAGCATCAACAGTAGGATAGAGCAAATTTGACCCCTCAAACACGGGCGCGTCCGCGGACATGACCGATCACACCTTAAATAATCAACTCCACAACCGGATACCTAAAATTAGAAACCTCAAATCCATATTATTACGTGCAACGTAAACCGAATTTTAAGCGGAACTCATCCGGCTCCGTCGTGCCCATGTCCGGTGGCCGGCTGCGCCTCTCAGAGTGTTGGTCCGGTCACCGACGAGGTAGAGTAGGACATGGGACACAGACCGGCTCACGGAACTCAAGGCGCCGCCGTCTTCTATGCGGTGTCGATGGATGTGAGATCGATGATGGATCCATCCTGGGAGGAGCCAGCGATATCCACCCGACGCGGTTGCGGTGCCCGGTGGTGCACCATACGGGGCGTCGAAGAATGCGACTCCGCCTTGCCAACGTCGACTGCCGCGAGGGCTACAACCATCTCTCGCGCTCGCTGCCTCGCACGCCGGGCACACTGTGCCATGTTTGTGTTGGACGATGCCCATGCGTTCACCTCCTGCTCGGCGCGCCAACACAGGGGTTGCACGTCCGCCACCATGTTCGGATGCCAGACGGACCACACCACATCCGTGAGGCAGCGGCCACACACCCCGTGGCGGATCATGCACCATTTGGGCGAAAACAATGGATTCCCATCGGAAGGACTCCGAGCGCTGCCGTCGGGCGGCCTCCTCTCAGGAGCGGCGGAGCGCAAGCCGTCCGGAAGGTCGTCTCCTCCTCGGGCCGCGTGGGAAGAGCTCGGGGTCGACATATCTGGAGGTGTAGGACTCGGATCTGCTGCTCCCCATGCTGGAGAAGGACGGAGATCGCCGGACGGGAGCTTCGGTGGCGGAGTGGAGTGGCTAGGGTTTGGTTCACGGAGCTGATGGGGACAAATATATGTGGGATTGATACGTCTCCAAAGTATCGACTTTTCCAAACACTTTTGCTCTTGTCTTGGACTCTAATTTGCATGATTTGAATGAAACTAACTCGGACTGATACTGTTTTCAGCAGAACTACCTTGGTGT
>NC_057807.1:311959648-312032148 GCF_018294505.1 Triticum aestivum | reverse complement strand
TCAATATGTATCCAGATTAAGACTTAGAGTCATGTGGATCAGTGCCAAAACTTGTATCAACGTAACCCTTTACGACAAACCTTTTGTCACCTCCATAATCGAGAAACATATCCTTATTCCACTAAGGATAATTTTGACCAATGTCTAGTGATCTACTCCTAGTTCACTATTGTACTCCCTTGCCAAACCAGGGCAGAGTATACAATAGGTCTGGTCCATAGCATGGCATACTTTTATAGAACCTATGACTGATGCATAGGGAATGACTTTCATTCTCTTTCTATTTTCTGCCGTGGTCGGGATTTGAGTCTTACTCAATTTCATACCTTTGCAACACAGGCAAGAACTCTTTCTTTGACTGTTCCATTTTGAACTACTTCAAAATCTTGTCAAGGTATGTACTCATTGAAAATCTTATCAAGCGTCTTGATCTATCTCAATAGATCTTGATGCTCAATATGTAAGTAGCTTTACTGAGGTCTTTCTTTTAAAGAACTCCTTTCAAATACTTTATGCTTTCCAGAAAAATTCTACATCATTTCTGATCAACAATATGTCACTCACATATACTTATCAGAAAGGCTGTAGTGCTCCACTCACTTTCTTGTAAATACAGGCTTCACTGCAAGTCCGTATAAAACAATATGTTTTGATCAACTTATCAAAGCGTATATTCCAACTCTGAGATGCTTGCACCAGTCCATAGATGGATTGCTGGAGCTTGCACATTTTGTTAGCACCTTTAGGATTGACAAAACCTTCTGGTTGCACCATATACAACTCTTCTTTAAGAAAACCATTAAGGAATGCAGTTTTGACATCCATTTGCCAGATTTCATAAAATGTGGCAATTGCTAACATGATTCGGACAGACTTAAGCATCGCTACAGTTGAGAAAATCTCATTGTAGTCAACACCTTGAACTTGTCGAAAACCTTTTTGCGACAAGTCGAGCTTTGTAGATAGTAACACTACTATCAACGTCCGTCTTCCTCTTGAAGATCCATTTATTTTCTATGGCTTGCCGATCATCGGGCAAGTCCACCAAAGTCCACACTTTGTTCTCATACATGGATCCTATCTCAGATTTCATGGCCTCCAGTCATTTCGCGGAATCTAGACTCATCATCGCTTCCTCATAGTTCGTAGGTTTATCATGGTATAGTAACATGACTTTCAGAACAGGATTACATACCACTCTGGTGCGGACCATACTCTGGAAGACCTACGAGGTTCTGTAGTAACTTGATCTAAAGTTTCATGATCATCATCATTAGCTTCCTCACTAATTGGTGTAGGAATCACTGGAACTGATTTCAGTGATGAACTATTTTACAATTCGGGAGAAGGTACAGTTACCTCATCAAGTTCTACTTTCCTCCCACTCACTTCTTTCGAGAGAAACTCCTCTAGAAAGGATCCATTTTAGCAACGAATATCTTCTGTGATAGAAGGTGTACCCAACAGTTTCCTTTGGGTATTCTATGAAGACGCACTTCTCCGATTTGGGTTTGAGCTTATCAGGATGAAACTTTTTCACATAAGCATCGCAGCCCCAAACTTTAAGAAATGACAACTTGGGTTTCTTGCTAAACCACAATTCATATGGTGTCATCTCAACGGATTTAGATGGTGCCCTTTTAATGTGAATGCAGCTGTCTCTAATGCATAACCCCAAAACGATAGTGGTAAATCAGTAAGAGACATCATAGATCGCACCATATCCAATAAAGTGCGGTTACAACGTTCGGACACACCATAACGTTGTGGTGTTCTAGGTGGCGTGAGCTGTGAAACTATTCCACATTGTTTTAATTGAAGACCAAACTCGTAACTCAAATATTCATCTCCACGATCAGATCGCAGAAACTTTATTTTCTTGTTACGATGATTTTTCCACTTCACTCTGAAATTCTTTGAACCTTTCAACTATTTCAGACTTATGTTTCATCAAGTAGATATACCCATATCTGCTCAAATCATCTTGTGAAGGTCAGAAAATAATGATACTTGCCACGAGCATCAACAATCATTGGATCGCATACATCGGTATGTATTATTTCCAATAAGTCAGTAGCTTGTTCCATTGTTCCAGAGAACGGAGTTTTAGTCATCTTGCCCAAAAGGCACGGTTCGCAAGCATCAAATGATTCATAACCAAGTGATTCCGAAATCCATCTTTATGGAGTTTCTTCATGCGTTTTACATCGATATGACCCAAACGGCAGTGCCACAAATAAGTTGCACTATCATTATTAACTTTGCATCTTTTGGCAACAATATTATGAATATGTGTATCACTACGATCGAGATCCAACAAACTATTTTCATTGGGTGTATAACCATCGAAGGTCTTATTCATGTAAACAGAATAACAATTATTCTTTAACTTCAAATGAATAACCGTATCGCAATAAACATGATCAAATCATATTCATGCTCAACGAGGTTTAACACTAATCTCGAAAATATAGGGAGTGTGTGATGATGATCATATCAATCTTGGAACTATTTCCAACACTCATCGTCACTTCCCCTCAACTAGTCTCTGTTTATTATGTAACTCCTGTTTCGAGTTACTAATCTTAGCAACCGAACAAGTATCAAATACTCAGGGGCTACTATAAACACTAGTAAGGCACACATCAAACACCTGTATATCAAATATACCCTTGTTCACTTTGCCATCCTTCTTATCCACCAAATATTCAGGGCATTTCCGTTTCCAGTGACCATTTCTTTGCTGTGTAAGCACTCAGTTTTAGGCTTTGGTCCAGCTTTGAGCTTCTTCGTGGGAGCGACAACTTGCTTGTCATTCTACTTGAAGTTCCCTTTCTTTCCCTTTGCCCTTTTCTTGAAACTAGTGGTCTTGTCAATCATCAACACTTGATGCTCTTTCTTGATTTCTACCTTCGTCGATTTCAACATCATGAAGAGCTCGGGAATCGTTTTCGTCATCCCTTGCATACTATAGTTCATCATGAAGTTCTAGTAACTTGGTGATGGTGACTAGAGAACTCTGTCAATCACTATCTTATCTGGAAGATTAACCCCCACTTGATTCAAGCGATTGTAGTACCCAGACAATCTGAGCACATGCTCACTAGTTGAGCAATTCTCCTCCATCTTTTAGCTATAGAACTTGTTGGAGACTTCATATCTCTCAACTCGGGTATTTTCTTGAAATATTAACTTCAACTCCTGGATCATCTCATATGGTCCATGACGTTCAAAACGTCATTGAAGTCCCAGTTCTAAGCCGTAAAGCATGGTGCACTAAACTATCAAGTAGTCATCATATTGAGCTAGCCAAACGTTCATAACGTCTGCATCTGCTCCTGCAATAGGTCCGTCACCTAGCGGTGCATCAAGGACATAATTCTTCTGTGCAGCAATGAGGACAATCCTCAGATCACGGATACAATCCGCATGATTGCTACTAACATCTTTCAACACAGTTTTCTCTAGGAACATAAAAATAAACATATGAAAGCAACAACACGAGCTATTGATCTACAACATAATTTGCAAAATACTACCAGGACTAAGTTCATGATAAATTTAAGTTCAATTAATCATATTACTTAAGAACTCCTACTTAGATAGACATCCCTCTAGTCATCTAAGTGATCAAGTGATCCAAATCAACTAAACCATAACCGATCATCACGTGAGGTGGAGTAGTTTTCAATGGTGAACATCACTATGTTGATCATATCTACTGTATGATTCACGCTCGACCTTTCGGTCTCCAGTGTTCCGAGGCCATATCTGCATATGCTAGGCTCGTCAAGTTTAACCTGAGTATTCCGTGTGTGCAAAACTGGCTTGCACCCATTGTAGATGGACGTAGAGCTTATCACACCCAATCATCACGTGGTGTCTGGGCACGACGAACTTTGGCAACGGTGCATACTCAGGGAGAACACTTTTATCTTGAAATTTAGTGAGAGATCATCTTATAATGCTACCATCAATCAAAACAAAATAAGATGTATAAAAGATAAACATCATATGCAATCAAAAATATGTGACATGATATGGCCATCATCATCTTGTGCCTTTGATCTCCATCTCCAAAGCATCATCATGATCTCCATCGTCACTGGCATGACACCATGATCTCCATCATCTTGATCTATATCAGTGTGTCGTCGCAAGGTCGTCTCGCCAACTATTGCTCCTGCAACTATTGCTATCGCATAGCGATAAAGTAAAGCAATTATTTGGCGCTTCCATCTTATGCAATAAAGAGACAACCATAAGGCTTCTGCCAGTTGCCGATAACTTCAACAAAACATGATCATCTCATACAACTATTGGGGAACGTAGTAATTTCAAAAAAATTCCTACGCACACGCAAGATCATGGTGATGCATAGCAACGAGAGGGGAGAGTGTTGTCTACATACCCTCGTAGACCGAAGCGGAAGCATTGATGCAACGTAGAGGAAGTAGTCGTACGTCCTCCCGGTTCAACCGATCCAAGCACCATTACTCTGGCACCTCCGAGTTCTTGACACACGTACAGCTCGATGACGCACCCCCGATCTCTGATCCAGTAGAGGCGCAGGGGGGGAGTTTCGTCAGCACGACGGCGTGGTGACAATCTTGATGTTCTCCTGTCGCAGGGCTTCGCCTAAGCACCGCTACAATATGACCGAGGTGTAATATCGTGGAGGGGGGCACCGCACACGGCTAAGGAACGATCTCAATGATCAACTTGTGTGTCTAGGGTGCCCCCCTACCCCCGTATATAAAGGAGGGAGGGAGGAGGTGGCCGGCCCAAGGGGGGCGCGCCATAGGGAGGGGGAAACCTACTCCAAGTAGGTTTCCCCTCCTTTTCCTAATCCAAGTTGGAGGGGGAAGGAAGGAGTAGTAGTAGTAGGAAGGAAGAGGGGGAAGGAGAGAAGGAAAGGGGGGGCCGCCCCCCTTCCCAATTCGGATTGGGCTTGGGGGGCGCGCCCCCCTCCCTTGCTCCTTCTCCCTCCCTTCCAATAGGGCCCAATAAGGCCGATATACTTACCGGGGGGTTCCGGTAACCTCCCGGAGCTCCGGTATATTCCCAAACTCTCCCGGAACCTTTCCGGCGTCCAAATATATCCGTCCAATATATCAATCTTTATGTCTCGACCATTTCGAGACTCCTCGTCATGTCCGTGATCACATTCGGGACTCCGAACAAACTTCGGTACATCAAATACATAAACTCATAATATAACTGTCATCGAAACCTTAAGCGTGCGGACCCTATGGTTCGAGAACAATGTGGACATGACCGAGACACGTCTCTGGTCAATAACCAATAGCAGGACCTGGATGCCCATATTGGTTCCTACATATTCTACGAAGATCTTTATCGGTCAAACCGCACAACAACATACGTTGTTCCCTTTGTCATCGGTATGTTACTTGCCCGAGATTTGATCGTCGGTATCCAATACCTAGTTCAATCTCGTTACCGGCAAGTCTCTTTACTCGTTCCGTAATACGTCATCTCATAACTAACTCATTAGTTACATGCTTGCAAGGCTTAGGTGATGAGTATTACCGAGAGGGCCCAGAGATACCTCTCCGACAATCGGAGTGACAAATCCTAATCTCGAATTATGCCAACTCAACATGTACCTTCGGAAACACCTGTAGTACTCCTTTATAATCACCCAGTTACGTTGTGACGTTTGGTAGTACCCAAAGTGTTCCTCCGGTAAACGGGAGTTACACAATTCTCATAGTTATAGGAACATGTATAAGTCATGAAGAAAGCAATAGCAGAATACTAAACGATCAAGTGCTAAGCTAACGGGATGGGTCATGTCAATCACATCATTCTTCTAATGATGTGATCCCATTTAATCAAATGACAGCACATGTCTATGGTTAGGAAACATAACCATCTTTGATTAATGAGCTAGTCAAGTAGAGGCATACTAGTGACTATATGTTTGTCTATGTATTCACACATGTATTATGTTTCCGGTTAATACAATTCTAGCATGAATAATAAACATTTATCATGATATGAGGAAATAAATAATAACTTTATTATTGCCTCTAGGGCATATTTCCTTCAACAACAACTTATATCTCATCACATCTTGACCATATCACATCACAACATGCACTGCAAAAACAAGTTAGACGTCCTCTACTTTGTTGTTGCAAGTTTTACGTGGCTGCTACGGGCTGAGCAAGAACCGTTCTTACCTACGCATCAAAACCACAACGATAGTTCATCAAGTTAGTGCTGTTTTAACCTTCTCAAGGACCGGGCGTAGCCACACTCGGTTCAACTAAAGTTGGAGAAACTGACACCCGCCAGCCACCTATGTGCAAAGCACGTTGGTAGAACGAGTCTCGCGTAAGCGTACGCGTAATGTCTGTCCGGGCCGCTTCATCCAACAATACCGCCAAACCAAAGTATGACATGCTGGTAAGCAGTATGACTTGTATAGCCCACAACTCACTTGTGTTCTACTCGTGCATATAACATCAACGCATAAAACCTAGGCTCGGATGCCACTGTTGAGGAACGTAGTAATTTCAAAAAAATTCCTACGCACACGCAAGATCATGGTGATGCATAGCAACGAGAGGGGGAGTGTATCTTCATACCCTTGAAGATCGCTAAGCGGAAGCGTTTATCAACGCGGTTGATGTAGTCGTACGTCTTCATGATCCGACCGATCCAAGTACCGAACGCACGACACCTCCGAGTTCTGCACACGTTCAGCTCGATGACGTCCTCGCCTTCTCGATCCAGCAAGACGGGCGAAGTAGTAGATGAGTTCTGGCAGCATGACGGCGTGGTTACGGTGTTGGTGAAGAACAATCTCCGCAGGGCTTCGCCTAAGCGCTACGGAACTATGACGGAGGATAAACTAGAGGGGACGGGGTTGGCGGCACACGACTTGGTGTTTCTTGTTGTGTCTTTGGTGCTAGCCCCACCCCTCTATTTATATGTTGAGCCCCGGGGTCGAAACTTGGAGTAAAAGCCTCCTCAAAGTCGGTTTTACCCGAAAGGCAAGAGTCCTACACGGACTCCAGGGCTAGACGCCAGGGTTCCCGGCGTCTACCCCCTAGACGCCAGGGTTCCTGGCATCTAGCCTCTGGTCTCCGCAAAACTTCCTTTTGCACTTTCCAAAAGCCTCGTGGGCTTTCCCCTTTGGCCCAAATAATGTGTTCTGGTACCCAAACATTTCGGGAAACATCCGGAACCCCTTCCGGTGAATTCCGGAACCCTTCCGGAGATCAAACACTATTATCCCATATATTAAACTTTATCTCTGGACCATTCCGGAGTTCCTCATCATGTCCATGATCTCATCCGGAACTCCGAACAACATTCGGTCGCCAACATACATAACTCATATAATACTATATCGTCAATGAAACGTTAAACGTGCGGACCCTACGGGTTCGAGAACTATGTAGACATGACCAAGACATGTCTCTGGTCAATAACCAATAGCGGGACCTGGATGCCCATATTGGCTCCCACATATTCTACGAAGATCTTTATCGATCAAACCGCATAACAATATACGTTTGTTCCCTTTGTCATCGGTATGTTACTTGCCCGAGATTCGATCGTCAGTATCTCAATACCTAGTTCAATCTCGTTACCGGCAAGTCTCTTTACTCGTTCCATAATACATCATCCCGCAACTAACTCATTAGTTGCAATGCTTGCAAGGCTTATAGTGATGTGCATTACCGAGTGGGCCCAGAGATACCTCTCTGACAATCGGAGTGACAAATCCTAATCTCGAAATATGCCAACCCAACAAGTACCTTTGGAGACACCTGTAGAGCACCTTTATAATCACCCAGTTACATTGTGACATTTGGTAGCACACAAAGTGTTCCTCTGGTAAACGGGAGTTGCATAATCTCATAGTCATAGGAACATGTATAAGTCATGAAGAAAGCAATAGCAACATACTAAACGATCGAGTGCTAAGCTAACGGAATGGGTCAAGTCAATCACATCATTCTCCTAATGATGTGATCCCGTTAATCAAATGACAACTCATGTCTATGGTTAGGAAACTTAACCATCTTTGATTCACGAGCTAGTCAAGTAGAGGCATACTAGTGACACTCTGTTTGTCTATGTATTCAGACATGTATTATGTTTCCGGTTAATACAATTCTAGCATGAATAATAAACATTTTTCATGATATAAGGAAATAAATAATAACTTTATTATTGCCTCTAGGGCATATTTCCTTCACGTGGGCCAGCGTGGGCTGGATCCAACGTGGCGAATGCGCCTGGTCACGCCCGGGCCACCTCATATCGACTCCATATTTGGGCTGAATATGAGGCATGTCGGTCGGCCGAGGCGTTTGAGGCTGGTTTGAGGTGCCTCTTTGGGTTGGATTGTTTTGACTGGTCAGTGACCATGCCGTCTGGCCGGGCGTATGAGTGGGTTTTGAGGCGCCCGGCTGTAGATGCTCTTACATGGTATAGTCATATGTGAGGTCACCTCTTTTCCATCCAACATCTTGAAGTGATCAAGTTTGCTCTTCGAAGATCAATTTTGGATTTCTTGATAGCAGAGGTTCTTTCATGATTCTGCTGGAGAATAGGCCAAATCTTTGAACATATTTGACATTACTCACGCAGTTGAATCCCTTTGGACTCAACGCATTGAAGATAGCATGTGTGCCTTGTGTGTTGAATGCATGTTTTTCACCTTTGCATTTGTGGGAGCATTAGGCCACTGATGGCCCACAAGTATATGGGATCAATCATAGTCCTTTAAATAAGTAAGAGTGTCGAACCCATTGAGTAGTGGAAGGAATCAATAAGCGGTTTTCAGCAAGATATTTCCTGCAAGTGCTGTAAGATAGTTTTGATAGCAAGTGTGATAGTAAGATAATTGATAGCAAGTAATAAGTAACCAAAGTAACAAGGTGCAGCAAGGTGGCCCAATCCTTATTGATGCTAAGGACAAGCCAGGGTAACTTCTTATAGTGATTAAAACACTCTTGGGGACACACGGGAATTCGTTTAGTTACTTTCACCATGATTCACTGACTCGCGTTCATTGCTTTGATAAATTGTTATGTGGTTGGACCGGAGCTAAGGTGTTGTTCTTACTTGAACAAACAACCTACTTATGATTATCCCCTCCACGCAAGCATCCGCAAATACAAGAGAAGAATTAAGATAAATCTAACAATAAAACTAAACATAAGGATCCAAAACAGCCGCTTACGGAACAACTCATAAATTGGGGTTTAGGCTTCATCCACTCCCGCAACACATTATATACAAATTAATTCCACAAGGCCTTCCCGTAGGCCCAAACATGGTGAAGTGTCATGTAGTCGATGTTCACACGACACCACTAGAGGAAGAACAATATAACTGTTGGAAATATGCCCTAGAGGCAATAATAAAATGGTTATTATTATATTTCCTTGTTGAAAGTGCAACTATCCCTAGGTGGTTTTGGTAATTCATAACAACATATAACTCATTGAGCTAATGCTATTCCAAGACTATAATTTCAGGAAAACTCAATGAATGGCATGGCATGGATGATGAAAGTGGATCCCTCAAAATACTAAGGACAAAGGATTGGCTCAAGCTCAAAAGCTCAAGACTCTTCATTTTACATTTTAGTGATCCAAGATCAGATTGAGTCTATAGGAAAAGCCAATACTATCAAGGAGGGATGAGGTGTTGCTTAATGAGCCTCTTGCTTCATGTGCTTTGTGATATGCTCCAAAACCCTCAACTACTTTCCCACATCCACAAATGACCTAAACCCAAAGCCAAAATTGGTCACACCGATTCTTCCTATCCGGCGCCACCGATTCCAAAAGTCATAGCCACTGCCACAAACCCTAAGGAAATCGGTCTTACCAATAGGGATCTCGGTCTCACCGAGATGGGGTTGTAATTGTTGGGTTTCGTAGTGATTTCAAAAAATTTCCTACGCACACGCAAGATCATGTGATGCATAGCAACGAGGGGAAGAGTATTGTCTACGTACCCTACGCAGACCGACTGCGGAAGCGATGACACGACGTAGAGGAAGTAGTCGTACGTCTTCACGATCCAACCGATCAAGCACCGAAACTACGGCACCTCCGAGTTCGAGCACACGTTCAGCCCGATGACGATCCCCGGACTCCGATCCAGCAAAGTGTCGGGGAAGAGTTCCGTCAGCACGACGGCGTGGTGACGATCTTGATGAACTACAGCAGCAGGGCTTCGCCTAAACTCCGCTACAGTATTATCGAGGAATATGGTGGCAGGGGGCACCGCACACGGCTAAGGAATCGATCACGTGGATCAACTTGTGTCAACTTGTGTGTTTAGAGGTGCCCCTGCCTCCGTATATAAAGGAGGAGAGGAGGGGAGGCTGGCCGGCCAAGGGGGGGAGGCGCAGGAGAGTCCTACTCCCACTGGGAGTAGGATTCCCCCTCCAATCCTAGTCCAACTAGGATTCCTCGGAGGGGAAAAGAGGAGGAGGGGGCCGGCCACCTCTCCTAGTCCTAATAGGACTAGGGGAAGGGGGGGCGCGCAGCCCATCTAGGGCAGCCCCTTCTCTTTTCCACTAAGGCCCACTATGGCCCAAATAGCTCCCGGGGGGTTCCGGTAACCCTCCCGGTATTCCGGTAAAATCCCGATTTCACCCGGAACACTTCCGATATCCAAATATAGGCTTCCAATATATCAATCTTTACGTCTCGACCATTTCGAGACTCCTAGTCATGTCCGTGATCACATCCGGGACTCCGAACAACCTTCGGTACATCAAAATGCATAAACTCATAATATAACTGTCATCGTAACCTTAAGCGTGCGGACCCTACGGGTTCGAGAACAATGTAGACATGACCGAGACATGTCTCTGGTCAATAACCAATAGCGGGACCTGGATGCCCATATTGGCTCCTACATATTCTACGAAGATCTTTATCGGTCAGACCGCATAACAACATACGTTGTTCCCTTTGTCATCGGTATGTTACTTGCCCGAGATTCGATCGTCGGTATCCAATACCTAGTTCAATCTCGTTACCGGCAAGTCTCTTTACTCGTTCCGTAATACATCATCTCACAACTAACATATTAGTTGTAATGCTTGCAAGGCTTATGTGATGTGTATTACCGAGAGGGCCCAGAGATACCTCTCCGACAATCGGAGTGACAAATCCTAATCTCGAAATACGCCAACCCAACATCGACCATTGGAGACACCTGTAGTACTCCTTTATAATCACCCAGTTACGTTGTGACGTTTGGTAGTACCCAAAGTGTTCCTCCGGTAAACGGGAGTTGCATAATCTCATAGTCATAGGAACATGTATAAGTCATGAAGAAAGCAATAGCAACATACTAAACGATCGGGTGCTAAGCTAATGGAATGGGTCATGTCAATCAGATCATTCTACTAATGATGTGACCTCGTTAATCAAATAACAACTTATTGTTCATGGTTAGGAAACATAACCATCTTTGATTAACGAGCTAGTCAAGTAGAGGCATACTAGTGACACTCTGTTTGTCTATGTATTCACACATGTATTATGTTTCCGGTTAATACAATTCTAGCATGAATAATAAACATTTATCATGATATAAGGAAATAAATAATAACTTTATTATTGCCTCTAGGGCATATTTCCTTCAGTCTCCCACTTGCACTAGAGTCAATAATCTAGTTCACATCGCCATGTGATTTAACAGCAATAGTTCACATCACCATGTGATTAACACCCATAGTTCACATCGTTATGTGACCAACACCCAAAGGGTTTACTAGATTCAGTAATCTAGTTCACATCGCTATGTGATTAACACCCAAGGAGTACTAAGGTGTGATCATGTTTTGCTTGTGAGAGAATCTTAGTCAACGGGTATGTCATATACAGATCCGTAAGTATTTTGCGAATTCTATGTCTACAATGCTCTGCACGGAGCTACTCTAGCTAATTGCTCCCACTTTCAATATGTATCTAGATCAAGACTTAGAGTCATCTAGATTAGTGTCAAACTTGCATCGGCGTAACCTTTTACGACGAACCTTTTTCCATAATCGAGAAACATATCCTTATTCCACTAAGGACAATTTTGACCGCTCTCCAGTGATCTACTGCTAGATCACTATTGTACTCCCTTGTCAAATACTGAGCAAGGTATACAATAGTTCTGGTACATAGCATAGCATACTTTATAGAACCTATGATTGAGGCATAGGGAATGACTTTTCATTTTCTATTTTCTGCTGTGGTCGGGATTTGAGTCTTACTCAATTTCATACCTTTGCAACACAGGCAAGAACTCTTTCTTTGACTGTTCCATTTTGAACTATTTCAAAAATTTATCAAGGTATGTATTCATTGAAAAAATCTTATCAAGCGTCTTCATCTATCTATATAGATCTTGATGCTCAATGTGTAAGCAGCTTCACCAAGGTCTTTCTTTGAAAAACTTTTATTCAAGTATCCTTTCATGCTTTGCAGAATAATTCTACATTATTTCCGATCAACAATATGTCATTCACATATACTTATCAGAAATGTTGTAGTGCTCCCACTCACTTTCTTGTAAATACAGGCTTCACCGTAAGTCTGTACAAAAACTATATGCTTTGATCAACTTATCAAAGCGTATATTCCAACTCCGAGATTCTTGCACCAGTCCATAAATGGATCGCTGGAGCTTGCACACTTTGTTAGCTCTCTTTGAATCGACAAAACCTTCCGGTTGCATCATATACAACTCTTCTTCCAGAAATCCATTCAGGAATGCAGTTTTGACATCCATCTGCCAAATTTCATAATCATAAAATGCGGCAATTGCTAACATGATTCGGACAGACTTTTAAGCATCGATACGAGTAAGAAAATCTCATTGTATTCAACACCTTGAACTTGTCGAAAACCTTTTGCGACAATTCTTAGCTTTGTAGATAGTAACACTACTATCAGCGTCCGTCTTCCTCTTGAAGATCCATTTATTCTCAATTGCTTGCTGATCATCGGGCAAGTCAACCAAAGTCCATACTTTGTTCTCATACATGGATCCCATCTCAGATTTCATGGCTTCAAGCCACTTTACGGAATCTGGGCTCACCATCGCTTCCTCATAGTTCGTAGGTTCATCATGATCTAGTAGCATGACCTCCAGAACAGGATTACCGTACCACTCTGGTGCGGATCTTACTCTGGTTGATCTACGCGGTTCAGTAGTATCTTGATCTGAAGTTTCATGATCATTATCATTGGCTTCCTCACTAACTGGTGTAGGTGTCACTGAAACAGTTTTCTGTGATGAACTACTTTCCAGTAAGGGAGCAGGTATAGTTACCTCGTCAAGTTCTACTTTCCTCCCACTCACTTCTTTCGAGAGAAACTCCTTCTCTGGAAAGGATCCATTTTAGCAACGAATAACTTGCCTTCGGATCTGTGATAGAAGGTCTACCCAATAGTTACCTTTGGGTATCCTATGAAGACGCACTTCTCCGATTTGGGTTCGAGCTTATCAGGTTGAAAACCTTTTTCATATAAGCATCGCAACTCCAAACTTTAAGAAACGACAGCTTAGGTTTACTGCTAAACCATAGTTCATACGGTGTCGTCTCAACGGATTTAGATGGTGCCCTTTTTAAACGTGAATGCAGTTGTCTCTAATGCACATCCCCAAAACGATAGTGGTAAAACCGATAAGAGACATCATAGGTCGCACCATATTCAATAAAGTGCGGTTACGACGTTCGGACACACCATAACGATGTGGTGTTCCAGGTGGCGTGAGCTGTGAAACTATTCCACATTGTTTTAATTGAAGACCAAACTCGTAACTCAAATATTTGTCTCCGCGATCAGATCGCAGAAACTTTATTTTCTTGTTACGATGATTTTTCCACTTCACTCTGAAATTCTTTGAACCTTTCAACTATTTCAGACTTATGTTTCATCAAGTAGATATACCCATATCTGCTCAAATCATCTTGTGAAGGTCAGAAAACAACGATGCTTGCCACGAGCAACAACACTCATTGGATCGTATACATCAGTATGTATTATTTCCAACAAGTCAGTAACTCGTTCCATTGTTCCGAAGAACGGAGTTTTAGTCATCTTGCCCAAAAGGCACGGTTCGCAAGCATCAAATGATTCATAACCAAGTGATTCCGAAAATCCATCTTTATGGAGTTTCTTCATGCGCTTTACACCGATATGACCCAAACGGCAGTGCCACAAATAAGTTGCACTATCATTATTAACTTTGCATCTTTTGGCATCAATATTATGAATATGTGTATCACTACGATCGAGATCCAATGAACCATTTTCATTGGGTGTGTAACCATATAAGGTTTTATTCATGTAAATAGAACAACAGTTTATTCTCTTACTTAAATGAATAACCGTATTGCAATAAACATGATCAAATCATATTCATGCTCAACGCAAACACCAAATAACATTTATTTAGGTTCAACACTAATCCCGAAAGAATAGGGAGTGTGCGATGATGATCATATCAATCTTGAAACTACTTTCAACACACATCATCACTTCACCCTTAACTAGTTTCTGTTTATTCTGCAACTCCCGTTTCGAGTTACTACTCTTAGCAACTGAACCAGTACCAAATACCGAGGGGTTGCTATAAACACTAGTAAAGCACACATCAAACACATGTATATCAAATATACCCTTTTTCACTTTGCCATCCTTCTTATCCACCAAATATTTAGGGTAGTTCCGCTTCCAGTGACCATTTCCTTTGCAGTGTAAGCACTCAGTTTCAGGCTTTGGTTCAGCTTTGGGCTTCTTCGTGGGAGTGACAACTTGCTTGTCAATCTACTTGAAGTTCCCCTTTCTTTCCCTTTGCCCTTTTCTTGAAACTAGTGATCTTGTCAACCATCAACACTTGATGCTCTTTCTTGATTTCTACCTTCGTTGATTTCAACATCACGAAGAGCTCGGGAATCATTTTCATCATCCCTTGCATACTATAGTTCATCACGAAGTTCTACTAACTTGGTGATGGTGACTAGAGAATTCTGTCAATCACTATCTTATCTGGAAGATTAACTCCCACTTGATTCAAGCAATTGAAGTACCCAGACAATCTGAGCACATGCTCACTAGTTGAGCGATTCTCCTCCATCTTTTAGCTATAGAACTTGTTGGAGACTTCATATCTCTCAACTCGGGTATTTGCTTGAAATATTAACTTCAATTACTGGAACATCTCATATGGTCCATGATGTTCAAAACATCTTTGAAGTCCCGATTCTAAGCCGTTAAGCATGGTGCACTTAAACTATCAAGTAGTCATCATATTGAGCTAGCCAAACATTCATAACGTCTGTATTTGCTCCTGCAATAGGTCCGTCACCTAGCGGTGCATTAAGGACATAATTCTTCTGTGCAGCAATGAGGATTTAACCTCAGATCACGGATCAAATCCGCAATATTGCTACTAACATTTTTCAACACAATTTTCTCTAGGAACATATCAAAATAAACACAGGGAAGCAACAACGCGAGCTATCGATCTACAACATGATTTGCAAAATACTACCAGGACTAAGTTCATGATAAATTTAAGTTCAATTAATCATATTACTTAAGAACTCCCACTTAGATAGATATCCCTCTAATCTTCTAAGTGATCACGTGATCCAAATCAACTAAACCATAACCGATCATCACGTGAGATGGAGTAGTTTTCAATGGTGAACATCGTTATGTTGATCATATCTACTATATGATTCACGCTCGACCTTTCGGTCTCCGTGTTCCGAGGCCATATCTGCATATGCTAGGCTCGTCAAGTTTAACCTGAGTATTCCGCGTGTGCAACTGTTTTGCACCCGTTGTATTTGAACGTAGAGCCTATCACACCCGATCATCATGTGGTGTCTCAGCACGAAGAACTTTCGCAACGGTGCATACTCAGGGAGAACACTTCTTGATAATTATAGTGAGAGATCATCTTATAATGCTACCGTCAATCAAAGCAAGATAAGATGCATAACAGATAAACATCATATGCAATCAAAATATGTGACATGATATGGCCATGATCATCTCGCGCCTTCGATCTCCATCTCCAAAGTACTGTCATGATCTCTATCGTCACCGGCACGACACCATGATCTTCATCATCTTGATCTATATCAATGTGTCAACACATGGTCGTCTCACCAACTATTGCTCTTGCAACTATTGCTATCGCATAGCGATAAAGTAAAGCAATTATTTGGCACTTGCATCTTATGCAACAAAGAGACAACCATAGAGCTTCTGCCAGTCGCCGATAACTTCAACAAAACATGATCATCTCATACAACAACTTATATCTCATCACGTTTTGACCATATCACATCACAACATGCCCTGCAAAAACAAGTTAGACGTCCTCTACTTTGTTGTTGCATGTTTTACGTGGCTGCTACGGGCTTAAGCAAGAACCAATCTCACCTACGCATCAAAACCACAACGATAGTTTGTCAAATAGACTCCGTTTTAACCTTCGCAAGGACCGGGCGTAGTCACACTCGGTTCAACTAAAGTTGGAGAAACTGACACCCGCCAGCCACCTGTGTGCAAAGCACGTCGGTAGAACCAGTCTCGCGTAAGCGTACGCGTAATGTCAGTCCGGGCCGCTTCATCCAACAATACCACCGAACCAAAGTATGACATGCTGGTAGGCAGTATGACTTATATCGTCCACAACTCACTTGTGTTCTACTCGTGCATATAACATCAACATCATTAACCTGGCTCTGATACCACTGTTGGGTTCCGTAGTAATTTCAAAAATTTTCCTACGCACACGCAAGATCATGTGATGCATAGCAACGAGGGGAAGAGTATTGTCTACGTACCCTACGCAGACCGACTGCGGAAGCGATGACACGACGTAGAGGAAGTAGTCGTACGTCTTCACGATCCAACCGATCAAGCACCGAAACTACGGCACCTCCGAGTTCGAGCACACGTTCAGCCCGATGACGATCCCCGGACTCCGATCCAGCAAAGTGTCGGGGAAGAGTTCCGTCAGCACGACGGCGTGGTGACGATCTTGATGAACTACAGCAGCAGGGCTTCGCCTAAACTCCGCTACAGTATTATCGAGGAATATGGTGGCAGGGGGCACCGCACACGGCTAAGGAATCGATCACGTGGATCAACTTGTGTCAACTTGTGTGTTTAGAGGTGCCCCTGCCTCCGTATATAAAGGAGGAGAGGAGGGGAGGCTGGCCGACCAAGGGGGGGAGGCGCAGGAGAGTCCTACTCCCACTGGGAGTAGGATTCCCCCTCCAATCCTAGTCCAACTAGGATTCCTCGGAGGGGAAAAGAGGAGGAGGGGGCCGGCCACCTCTCCTAGTCCTATTAGGACTAGGGGAAGGGGGGGCGCGCAGCCCCTTCTCTTTTCCACTAAGGCCCACTATGGCCCAAATAGCTCCCGGGGGGTTCCGGTAACCCTCCCGGTATTCCGGTAAAATCCCGATTTCACCCGGAACACTTCCGATATCCAAATATAGGCTTCCAATATATCAATCTTTACGTCTCGACCATTTCGAGACTCCTCGTCATGTCCGTGATCACATCCGGGACTCCGAACAACCTTCGGTACATCAAAATGCATAAACTCATAATATAACTGTCATCGTAACCTTAAGCGTGCGGACCCTACGGGTTCGAGAACAATGTAGACATGACCGAGACATGTCTCTGGTCAATAACCAATAGCGGGACCTGGATGCCCATATTGGCTCCTACATATTCTACGAAGATCTTTATCGGTCAGACCGCATAACAACATACGTTGTTCCCTTTGTCATCGGTATGTTACTTGCCCGAGATTCGATCGTCGGTATCCAATACCTAGTTCAATCTCGTTACCGGCAAGTCTCTTTACTCGTTCCGTAATACATCATCTCACAACTAACATATTAGTTGTAATGCTTGCAAGGCTTATGTGATGTGTATTACCGAGAGGGCCCAGAGATACCTCTCCGACAATCGGAGTGACAAATCCTAATCTCGAAATACGCCAACCCAACATCGACCATTGGAGACACCTGTAGTACTCCTTTATAATCACCCAGTTACGTTGTGACGTTTGGTAGTACCCAAAGTGTTCCTCCGGTAAACGGGAGTTGCATAATCTCATAGTCATAGGAACATGTATAAGTCATGAAGAAAGCAATAGCAACATACTAAACGATCGGGTGCTAAGCTAATGGAATGGGTCATGTCAATCAGATCATTCTACTAATGATGTGACCTCGTTAATCAAATAACAACTTATTGTTCATGGTTAGGAAACATAACCATCTTTGATTAACGAGCTAGTCAAGTAGAGGCATACTAGTGACACTCTGTTTGTCTATGTATTCACACATGTATTATGTTTCCGGTTAATACAATTCTAGCATGAATAATAAACATTTATCATGATATAAGGAAATAAATAATAACTTTATTATTGCCTCTAGGGCATATTTCCTTCAGTAATCTCTCTGTTTCCCTTCGTAACGTTTCGGTCTAAGCAAAGTGAGCGATCGGTCCCACCGAGATTGCAATGTAAACTCTCTGTTTCCTTTTTGTAACATTTCGGTCTCACCAAAAAGAGCAAATCGGTCCCACCGAGTTTACCTGACCAACTCTCTAGAAAGCTTATTACCAAATCGGTCTCACCGAGTTTGTGTAATCGGTCTTAACAAGATTACGTTATGCCCTAACCCTAACCGAATCGGTCTCACCGAGATGCATGTCAGTCCCACCGATAATCACTAACGGTCACTAGGTTTACTAAATCGGTCCGACTGAGTTTAACGATTCGGTCCCACCGAGTTTGGTAAATTGTGTGTAACGGTTAGATTTTGTGTGGAGGCTATATATACCCCTCCACCTCCTCTTCATTCGTGGAGAGAGCCATCAGAACGAACCTACACTTCCAACTTACCATTTCTGAGAGAGAACCACCTACTCATGTGTTGAGACCAAGATATTCCTTTCCTACCATATGAATCTTGATCTCTAGCCTTCCCCAAGTTGCTTTCCACTCAAATCTTCTTTCCACCAGATCCAAAACCTATGAGAGAGAGAGTTGAGTGTTGGGGAGACTATCATTTGAAGCACAAGAGCAAGGAGTTCATCATCAACGCACCATTTGTTACTTCTTGGAGAGTGGTGTCTCCTAGATTGGCTAGGTGTCACTTGGGAGCCTCCGACAAGATTGTGGAGTTGAACCAAGGAGTTTGTAAGGGCCAGGAGATCGCATACTTCTTGAAGATCTACCGCTAGTGAGGCAAGTCCTTCGTGGGCGATGGCCATGGTGGGATAGACAAGGTTGCTACTTCGTGGACCCTTTGTGGGTGGAGCACTCCGTGGACTCGTGCAGCCGTTACCCTTCGTGGGTTGAAGTCTCCATCAACGTAGATTTACGATAGCACCACCTATCGGAACCACGCCAAAAACATCCGTGTCTCCAATTGCGTTTGAATCCTCCAAACCCTTCCCTTTACTTTCTTGCAAGTTGCATGCTTTAATTTCCGCTGCCTATATACTCTTTGCATGCTTGCTTGAATTGTGTGATGATTGCTTGACTTTTCCTAAAGTAGCTAAAATTTGCCAAACTCTAAAATTGGGAAAAGGTTAAGTTTTTATTGGTCAAGTAGTCTAATCACCCCCCCTCTAGACATACTTCAAGGCCCTACAAGTGGTATCAGAGCTTTGGTCTCCATTTGCTTTGATTTCCATAGCTTTTGGTGGTCATAGCCTTGGTTTCACAACCTAGGAGAGTATGGCGTCTAGCGAGGGAAATTATCACCGTAGAGGTCCTTACTTTGATGGTACTAATTTTGCTAGTTGGAAGCATAAGATGAAAATGCATATTCTTGGACATAACCCCGCCGTTTGGGTAATTATTTGTATTGGCTTGCAAGGTGAATTTTTTGATGGGAGAGAACCAAACCGTGAAGCTAATGCGGAAGAATTGAAGATGCTGCAATACAACGGTCAAGCATGCGATATCATCTTCAACGGATTGTGCCCCGAATAATTCAACAAAATCAGCCGTCTTGAGAATGCAAAGGAAATTTGGGATACTTTGATTGATATGCATGAAGGTACCGAGTCCGTCAAGGAATCCAAGTTGGATGTGCTCCAAAGTCAGCTTGACAAGTTCAAAATGAAGGATGGTGAAGGGGTCGCTGAAATGTACTCTAGGCTTGCTCTTATCACAAATGAGATTGACGGCTTAGGGAGTGAAGAGATGACCGACAAATTCATCATCAAGAAAATCCTAAGAGCATTGGATGGAAAGTATGATACCGTGTGCACGTTGATTCAAATGATGCCAACCTACAAAGATCTCAAGCCAACGGAAGTCATTGGAAGAATTGTTGCTCATGAGATGTCACTCAAGTATAAGGAGGAACTTCACAACAAGTCAAGTGGTGCTTACAAAGCCTCAAGTGAAGCCCCTACATCATCAAGTGAGAAACAAACCTTCAATGAAGAATTGAGCTTAATGGTGAAGAACTTCAACAAATTCTACAAGAGTAGAAGCAAAGAAAGAAGCTCCAAGTCAAGGTCTTACAATGATAAGAGATCTTCTAGTCGAGAGCGCAACTGCTACAATTGTGGGAGACCCGGACACTATTCCAATGAGTGTATGGCACCCTACAAAAGAAGAGAAGATTCTCCAAGAAGAAGAAGCAAAAGAGAAGAATCGCCACCAAGAGAGAGGAGGAGTAGAGATGATCGTTATGAACGAATACCCTCACGGAGAAGCAAGGATTCGGAAAGGAAGGACAAGTCATCAAGGAGCTACACAAAACGAAGACATCAAGCTCATGTTGGTGAATGGGTTTCCGGCTCCGACTCCGACAATCACTCCGAGAGAAGCTATCACTCCGACTCCGAATATACTCAAGATGAAGGTGTTGCCGGTCTAGCACTTGTGTCAACCAACTCCTACGACATATTTGATTCACCAAATGAAGGTGTTGGAAGATGCTTCATGGCCAAAGGTCCAAAGGTAACACATCCTGAGTATGTTGATTTCAATAGTGATGAAGATGACTTGCTTGTGGATGATGATTTACTTGTTGACAACTCTAGTGATGAATACTATGATGAAACATCAATTATTCATGCTAATCCAGATAAAAAGAATGACAATGATAAGGAGAAGATTGAGCTTCTAACTAAAGAACTAAACACTCTTAAGTTGGCTCATGAAACTATCTTCGAAGATCATTGAGAACTTTTAAGGGCTCATGAGAAGTTACGCTTTGAAAAGCTCAATCTTGAGCAAGAGCATGAGTTCTTAAAAGCAATCAATGATGATCTCCGCAAGAAAAGTTCTTCTTATATTGCCAAGCGTTTACTCTTATCTACTTACATGCCTCAAGTCAAGTCTAGTAACAAGTACAAGAAAGATACTTCCTCTAGTAGTAACAATAATAATAATGTAAAATCCAATATTGTTGCTTCTAGTAGTTCTCTTGATTCCACTAATGATTCTCTTGGCCAAGTTACACTTGAGCAAGAAAATAGCTTATTGAAGGGAATTATAGAGAAGGGTGCTTACAAGAGCCTTGCCGGGAGTAAGCAATTCGAGGAAATTGTATGCAAGCAAGGAAGGCACGTTGGTTTTGAACGAAAGTTCAATGCCAATGGAGTTGAGTGGGAAGAAGATCAATACCCCAAGACAAAGTTTGTTCCTCAACAAGAGAAGTATGATCCTACTTCCTTCAAGGGAACACAAGCTCAAGATGATCTTCCACCACAAGACCACAAGAACAAAGGCAAGGACAAGATTCAAGAAGAGATTGATGCATTTGAAGAAGCACCTAAAGCCTCGTTCAAGTGGGTTCCCAAGACTACATCAAGTTCTACTTCATCAAGTACAACTACAACTCCAAGGATTCCCATCTAGATGATGTGGATCCCGAAGAAGAAGAACTAGAGAGTTCTTGAGGGTGACTCCGCCAACATTCTTCACTCATATCATTATGGCAAGAACAAGTGCAATCAACTTCCACATCTTGCACTAGTTCAAGGTGTCACAAACCCTCATGTTGGTAAGGCAAGGAACAAGGTAACCTAATGATTTCATGGACATCATCTTGTGTGTGCATCACTCTATGTCTATGGATATTCTTGTTTGTTCCTTGTGGGACTAACCCATGTAGGTAAGTTGAAAGTGCAACTCACTCCAAAGGATTGCTCCAAATGATCTACATGAACATTGAGCATCTACATCTTCAACACCTACATGAAGTCATCATCGACAAAACCCAAGGTCAGTTAATCCCTCTAAGGGGGGATCTCACATCTAGGGGGAGCTTAACTCTAAGAATTGAGTCAAAGCAACCCTAATGGTGTGAACACATCAATGCATTATGTAAAAGTGGTAACCCCACTTGAGCTTAAACGATGAGTATGACCTATGATCAAATGTTCTCATTTGACTCCTAAGTCAATATACTCATATATAGATGAAGGTAGCACTGGAGGTGAAGAAGGCGACGTGCCTTATGCTGAGTCAGCCTGTGCAGCAGAAGAGCTCAAATTTTATCAAGATAATGTTGACCCGGCGGATATGACATCCCTGAAGAAGCCAACTACAGAGCATGACCCGGCGTTGAAGTTTAAATCGGCAGCTGAGACAAAGCTCGTTGACTTTACCCTGGGTGACCCTTCTAAGCAGTTCAGCATCAGCAGCAATTTGGATCCCAAATAGGAAAGCGTGCTCATCGAGTTCATCCGTGAGAACTGGGACATTTTTGCATGGAAACCTTCTGACATGCCGGGTGTACCGAGGGAACTCGCTGCGCACACTCTTAATATAGATCCGAAGTATAAGCCGGTCAGGCAGTTTCTTCGGTGTTTTAACAAAGAGAGACGGACAACTATTGGAGAGGAAGTCGCCCGGCTCTTGGCGGCCGGGTTTATCATTGAAGTTTTTCACCCGGAGTGGTTGGCTAACCCGGTGCTTTTCCTCAAGAAGAACGGCACCTGGCGGATGTGTGTGGACTACATGGACTTAAACAAGGCTTGTCCGGCTGATCCCTTTGCTCTTCCCCGTATTGATCAAATCATTGATGCTACGGCGGGTTGTGAACGTTTGAGTTTTTTGGATGCTTACTCTAGTTATCATCAGATCAAAATGGCAGTTAAGGACCAGGAGAAGACGGCTTTCATCACTCCGTTTGGAGCCTTCTCCTATGTATCTATGCCATTTGGACCCAAAAGTGCCCAGGCGACTTATCAGCAGTGTGTGCAAAACTGTTTGCACGATCAAATTGGGCATAATGTTCATGCTTACGTGGATGATATTGGGGTGAAGTCCATAGAAAAGGAGACCTTGATATCTGACTTGAAGGAGACCTTTGATAAACTCCGGGTTTACAAGATGATGCTTAACCTGGCCAAGTGTGTGTTTGGCATTCCTGCGGGAAAGCTCTTGGGCTTTCTAGTATCCAACAGAGGCATCAAAGCTAACCAGGAGAAGATTAAGGAGATTACCTCTCTGGCTAAGCCGGCGTGCATCAATGATGTTCAGCGACTGGCGGGTCGTGTTGCCGCCTTAAGTCGGTTCATAAGTCGGCTAGGTGAGAAGGCCCTTCCATTGTATCAGATGATGAAAAAAACTGACACTTTTGTCTGGAGCGAGGCCATTGATGCTGCTTTTGAAGACTTGAAGAGACAATTGTCTGAACCGCCGGTTCTTGCGGCTCCAATTGATAAAGAGCCTTTGCTGTTATATGTGGCTGCCAATTCACGAGCCATCAGCGTTGCCATCGTGGTGGAGCGTAAGGAAGCTGGCAAGGAGCATCCGGTTCAACGGCCGGTTTACTACATCAGTGAGGTACTCATTGAATCTAAGCAAAGGTATCCACATTGGCAGAAGCTTGTTTACGGGGTGTTCATGGCCAACCAAAAGTAGAAGTAGTACTTTCAAAGCCACCCTATAACTGTGGTAAGTTCTGCCACTTTGAGAGACATCATTCAGAACAGGGAGGCCACAGGATGAGTCGCCATGTGGGCCATTGAGCTTGGGCCTCACGATCTGAAGTATATGCCACGTACTGCTATTAAGTCTCAGGCCTTGGTGGACTTTATCAATGATTGGACAGAGTTACATGCCCCTGAGGAGAAGCCGGATAACACATATTGGACGATTCACTTTGATGGGTCCAGGCAGCTAGAAGGCTCGGGAGCTGGAGTGGTGTTAACTTCCCCTCGAGGTGACAAATTTCGTTATGTACTCCGGCTTATGTTCCCATGTACTAACAATGCAGCTGAGTACGAGGCCTTACTCCATGGTCTCCGAATGGCTAAGGAGATGAACTTAAGCCGGGTAAGATGCTTGGGCGACTCAGATCTTGTGGCTCAACAAGTGTCAGGCAAGTGGGATTCCAAGGACCCCCTTATGGCGGCTTATCGTCATGAGGTAGATGCTGTGGCTGGTCACTTCACGGGTTATCAAGTGGAGCACATCGATCGAAGGAAGAATGAGGCGGCTGATGCTTTAAGCCGGTTGGGATCCCAACGTAAGCCGGTGCCGCCCAACACCTTTCTCGATGTTTTGCATAACCCTTCTGTCAAGGTGCCTACCAAGGAAGAGCTAGCAGTGCCAGACCCGGAGGCACAGCTGGTAGCGGCTCTTCACGTTATCCCGGATTGGACAGTGCCCTACTTGGCTTATATGACCCGGGGTGAGTTGCCTGAGGATGAGACCTTGGCGAGACAAATCATCACGCGCTCCAAATCTATGACAATTGTGAACGGCGAGTTACATCACCTAAGTGTCACGGGGGCGTTTCAGTGTTGTGTGTCCCCTACAGAAGGCCAAGAAATACTTCGTGAGATCCATGAAGGGGATTGTGGCCATCATGCCGGGTCAAAATCTCTCGTAGCTAAAGCTTTTCGTCATGGTTTCTATTGGCTGACAGCTCATGCTGATGCGGAGGATCTGGTCAGTAAATGTGATGGTTGTCAAAAGTTCTCACGACGAGCTCATGTCCCGGCTCAAGAATTGAGGATGATCCTGATCACTTGGCCGTTTGCAGTCTGGGGGCTTGACATGGTTGGACCTTTCAAAAGGTCTAAAGATGAAAAGACAGATCTGCTGGTGGCAGTAGTCAAGTTTACAAAGTGGGTTGAGGCAGAGCCGGTCAGTAAGTGTGATGCAGCCATGTCGGTTCAGTTCATGAAAAAGGTGATCTTTTGTTTTGGTTTCCCACATAGCATCATAACTGATAATGTCACTAATCTCTCCACTGGTGCCATGGAAGAGTTCTATCAAAGAGAACATATCCGGCTTGATGTTTCGGCTGTTGCTCATCCTCAATCCAATGGCCAAGCAGAAAGAGCTAATCAAGAGATCCTGAAAGGTATCAAGCCCCAGCTCTTAGTCCCCTTACAGCGGACTCCGGGTTGTTGGGTGGAGGAGTTACCCTCCGTGCTATGGAGCATCAACACTACGCCTAACAGATCCACGGGATACACACCTTTCTTCATGGTCTATGGAGCAGAGGCAGTCCTGCCAAGTGACATTCGACACGACTCACCCCGTGTGGCGGCTTACGTTGAGGTGGATAACGAAAAGGCTCGTCAGGATGCACTTGACTTGTTGGATGAGGAGCGAGACTTGGCAATAGCCCGCTCGGCGATTTACCAGCAAGACCTGCACCGCTATCACAGCCGCCGGGTTAAGAGTAGAACCTTTCAGGAAGGCGACTTGGTGCTCCAGCTCATCCAGGATCAGTCTAACATGCACAAGCTATCCCCGCCTTGGGAAGGGCCCTTTGTGGTCAGCAAGAATCTGCACAACGGGTCATATTATCTCATCGATATTCGAGAGCACAAGGACTCACTTAAGTCGGAGGAGGAGACCCGCCGGCCGTGGAATATAGCTCATCTCCGGCCTTACTATACTTAAGTCACAAGTTCTTAAGATGTATATACTTTTTGATGATGTACATATTATATAAAGCAATAAAGCAGGACCTCTGTCTTTTTTCCCATAAAGAATGTTTTATGTCTTCTTTATCAGGTGATGGACACTACCAACAGGGGGCAGATCATATCTGAATCTGGCTTTCCCTTTGGCCTGGCTTATGATCATATCTGAATCTAGCCATGGTCACTTGGGGGCTTCCTGTTCAAACATAGGTCGTATTCGAACCAAAGAGAACATAGCTGTCGATACCCACTTGATCGGCATACTACCAAACCCACTTGGGGGCTTCTTGATCATATTTGAATCACAGCTTAACCCCTTTGGGTCTGACGTGGATCGTCTTTGAATCAGCGTCATTAAACAACTCTTATGTTCACTTGGGGGCTTCCTGTTCAAACATAGGTCGTATTCGAACCAAAGAGAACATAGCTGTCGATACCCATTTGATCGGCATCGCCAAAGCCACTGGGGGCTATATGATCGTATCCGAATCTTAGCTTAACTCCTTTGGGACGGTTCTCTGATCGTATTCGAATTAGGAGCCTGTGAACGTTGCTTATAAGTATAGTTACTTTAACTATCATTGAAACCTTCTTCAGGAGATGGTTCTTGATTCTTCCGGTTTACTATTGATTACCCCAGGTTCTAAAAATGCCAGGTAAAATATCCAATGGGCCGGAAATACTATCAAAAGGGTCACAGGTATGCAATTGTGATTATGTTTTAAATAATCATAAATCGGCCTATATATGAGGTCTTTTCCGGGTGATTAATACTCTATACACCCCTGGGGTAGTGAACCGCCCAGAAAATTTTGCCTGTTTTTATGTGCAGGATAAAGCAAAGCAAGTTAAACATCAAGGAAATACATGGTTAACATAAGCCAGAGGAATATAGTGATAGCGGCTTACAAAAGTAATCAGCACCATAAAGCATGACAAACATTAAGAAGTTCTCTCTATCCTATTACAAGACTCCCTGAGTCTAAACAAGTGAATCATTGTTTTTGCAAAAGTTATAACACGCCTGGCAGCTCATTCCTCTGGCTGGCTTAATGACTCCGGGTTATCCTTCTCCGCCTCTCCTTCAGTTGTTTTGTCCTGGAAGGTGGACGAGGCCCAGTCAATGCCGCTCAAAGCTTCAAATTCAGCCTCATCATCTATTAAACAGGCCGGGTCCACTTCAGGGGCAAAGGTATGCTTACACGTTGGGGGGATCAGGCTGACTTGGTCATATGGGACGTTTGGGATTCTCCGGTTCTCACTATCATAGCCCGGCGAATACTTAGTAAGATCAGTATCGTTCCCAATGACAGTCGCCAGGGGACGTATGACTTTGACACAGGAAGTGAAGTCTTGGTCGTCAAAGGCAGTGTCGTCCTCCTTCAGGCTTGGATATCCGAGAGAGAGATCGACAAGGTCAAGTTCTGGCACCCATGCTCTTGCCCGACTTAATGCGGCCACAGCTCCGGCTCTTGCAGATGCCTGCCTTAAATCCCGAATTCGTTGAGGTAGCACTGAAAGATGCCTCAACACATCTTGTAGAAGGCGAGGAGTGGTATTTGATAAGGCCACAACGGCCAAAGCACGTTGTGACCCGGAGTACAGCTGCTCCACTAAGGTGTACACCGCCTTAAGCTTGATCAACATATTTTCCTTCAGATTGGTACTCCCGGGGCCTGTATGTTCACAGGTATAACAGTAAGCCGGAGGTGACTATTACAATAACCCTTGGAAGATTACAATATTTAAGGTTTTTTAGAGTGACTTACCGAAGATTCAATTTCCCCCTCGCAGAGGGAAGTATCCCCGGCGGAATCGCTCTGACAAAGAGCAAAAGTGCTCCACCTTGAGACGGCGGCTGGTCCCAAAAGCCTTCTCTTGATTTTTCTAGGGTAAATGACTTCACATAGGAGAAGATGGGCGTCAGTGGGCCTCTATGGGCCCACAAGCCATTAGGGCGTGCCTAGGGGGTAGGGCACGCCCTGGCTTGTGGGCCCATTGAGGGTCCTATCTGGAACTTCTTTCTTCCAGTATTTTTATATATTCCAAATAATTCTCCATAAATTTTCATGTCATTTTGAGCTCTCGAGAATAGCTATCTCCATCGTTGCTTTTTCAGGTCAGAATTCCAGCTGCCGGCAATCTCCCTCTTTTGATGTATCTTCCATGCTAGACACATGCTCCACCTTTCAGGTAATGTGCCGGCAATCTCCCAGTAAAGTATGTAGTATGTGTCTAAAAGATGGACTAGCCAAGAAGTACTGTGTAAATTCATTCAGAAGAACTCGAATTTGAATAACAATACTAGCACGCTTCTCTCTGTGGTACCGAACACATGGTCCGGCCCTAGACCCCAACTCTTTGGTCCCGAAGTCATTTACCTCGGAGTTTCCAAGGCAACCTGGAATTATATGATTTAGGTGATGTTGTTGTCGTCCCAGTGGGAACCAGGGTACCACGGGCACTTGCCTATGGCCGAGGAAGGGGCCCTGGGAACAACTAATGAGGCAGCCCACCAGCGGGCAATGTGAAGCCAGCAACCTCGTGAGGGCCTTCCCGTGCAAAGGACTTCATCAAGACCACCATCGCAGCAGGCAGCCTTGTGAGGCGCCCTCGCGAGGCGCCCTCTCGCGAGGCTTCCCAAGGAGCCCCCGCAGCAAGCCCATCATGTGGGTGATGTTGTTAAGGCAGGTGCCAGCCTGTGCTTCCAGGGCAGTGTCTCCTTTGACGCTAATGGGGCAGTTGTGCCTGCCTGCCCCCAAAGCAAGTCCCAAATCCCCTTTGGTTAAAAAAGACCAACATGGTGGCGCAGCAGGACGGAGGTCATCGTGGAGCCCCCAGTTCATCATGGATAAGGACTTTAGCAGGCGAAGATCATCTTTTGTCAGGATAAGCACCGACATCTGTCCCCTTTCAAATTGCCGCCCTGCGGTAGCCCTTTTCTGCTCATGTTTTTGGGAAGAGGCCCAAGGCACCTATAAAAGGGGCAGTGCGGCCACCATAGCAGGCGATCAAGTCTTGATCAATCCCAAGCTCCATTACTGGCCCCTAAGAGCTCCCTCACCTTGTAGCTCCAAGAGCGTTGTCCACAAGCAATACAACCAAGCAGGAGTAGGGTTTCACACCACACGGTGGCCCAGACCTAGGTAGCTTGCTATGTTCTCGTGCCTAGATCGTAGCCTTGTAGATGTGAACCAAGCCCCTAGAGCTCAAACCAGGGTTTTGGAGGATTTCCCGTGGCTCAGAATCAATCTCCCGACACTTGGCACGCCAGGTAGGGGGCTTGGTCTTTGCGCCTCAAGCCTCAGCGCCACCATGGCTGATGCTCGACACGCACGCGCCCATCGTCGGGCCAACCGCATCCAGACGGAGCCCATCGGCGGCGCCCGCCACCGCCAGCCTCGCACGACCATCATGGGCACGGAGCCGGAGGCGGAGGTCTTCTCCGACCACCATTGGTCAGGCAGCACCAACAACAGCATTAGCAGTAGCCACCACGGCCCGCACGGCCACAACGACCTCGCTCGCCCGCCATGAACCGTCGGCTCTGCAGGCGACACTCCTTATGGCGCAAGAGCTGCTGCGTTACCGCCCCACTGAGGACGACTACGAAACCTGGCTCACCCGCATCACTAAGCTCATCAATGTCATCGGGGATGCTCCGACCCCTTCACGCCCTCTGACCCCTCCATCATCGCATGGCATGCGAGTGGGACAAGAAGCACCTCCTCTACCTCCTCTGCACAACGAGGATGTGTCACGCCATCACCATGAACATGCGCTAGAGCCCTCTCATGGATCGTCCCCGTCGCATGATGGTGACACAAGCTGCCAGATTGTCAGGCGCGCGCTGCCCATCGCGCATGTCCTCCTCGAAAAGCAGTGTGACCGCCAGAACCGCACCATCATGGACGTCGTGACAACCCGTTGCCAGAACCGCGCCGTCCTTGCCGGCAACATCTTCCCCTACGCTGGGGACTACCACACCCTCACTCATGAGCTACGCCGCGTGGTGTGGCCATGAAGTTCAAGCCGGAGCTGCTTCCCCGCTACAACGATAACACCAACCCCGGGGAGTTCCTGCAGCTCTACATCGTGAGCATCCAGGTTGAGGAGGGCGACGACCGCGTAATGGCTAACTGATTCCCCATGGCCCTCAAGGACACCGCGTATTCGTGGATGATGAACCTTCTCGAGGCCTCCATCCCCTCGTGGGAGGAACTGTGGTGGCAGCTCGTCTCCAACTTCAATGGCACATCCGACCACCCCCTCATGCTCAGCGCTCTGCATGCCATCCGCCAGCGCCCTGACGAGACCCTCCGCAAGTACATCCAACGCTTTCGCCAAGTGCACAACAAATCCTGTGCTGCTTTGATGCTGCGATCATCGCCGTGTTCTCCAATAGTGTCACGAACGTTAGGATGCGCGAGAAGCTCACCATCGACGTCGATCTCGACTCCGTGGTTGAGCTATTCGACCTCGCCGACAAGTGCGCCAAGGCTGAAGAGGGTCGTCTCTTCACCCACAATGACCCCAACGCTGACCTCGACGTCACTAAGCCTAAGGGCAGGGACACCAAGGACAAGGGTCCCGTCGTGCTTGCAACGGAGCCTGAGCGGAAGCGCGGCCGCGACTGTGATGAGGCCAAGAAGGACGATTGCCCCTCCTACGCCTACCACAACATGCACTCCCATGCCACTTAAGACTGCCACGTTCTCAAGTTGCTTCACGACGAGCGGCAGGAGAAACAAGTTGACCATGGCTTAAGACGCCGCGGCAACCACAAGGGTGGACGCTAGAAGGATCGCGACAACGACAACAACTATCACCAGGGGTGGCAAAACTAGCCTCGGCAGGCCAACCCTCATGAGGCCAACCCTCAGCAGGCCAATGCGGCCCTGCCGCGGCCCAACAGGAACAACTACAATCAGCTTGAGGAGGACACTAGGGGCTACCAGGAGCCTCGCGCGGTGGCATGCATTCTTGGCGGAGCCCAGGCTCCCCCATCCAACTGCCACTTCAATTAGTTCTCTCGCGAGGTGAACGCAGCCCTCCTAGAGCCTGCAGATGCCAAGCCCTTCCACTACAAAAAACACTTCCATGATCATATGTGTTTGTCACAATAGGTCATGTTTTCTGTCATGCATGTACACCTATCACAATTTTATGATAGAATCAAGATAGTCGTACCTGTGCTGTCGTAGAAGTGTTCCATGACAATTATCATCACAGAAGTGTCCACTTCCATGACCATAAATGACGCGTCATGGAAGTGCTTTCGTCAAGGGTAACCAACACATGGCATCCACCATAATGGTCACCGTTAAGCTACCGGGTCCGGTTTTGAATCCGATAACCTGTTAACAGCCACGACCAATGGCGATTTTCCATGTGTAAAATTCTCATTGGTCGAAGGAAACACGTGTCGCTCCGTGTTGGGCCAGATGTGATCCATCCAATGGAGGAGATGTGCCTATGATACATCGACACGTGGCACGGCCGAACAGAGGCTCATATAGGTTAAAAAGGTTGGCCCAGTCAAAGGCCCGTAGGATTTACTCAGATACTAGTGAGTAGGCGCACTAACGGTCTGCTTAAACATGGCCCATTTACGGCCCACTACCAGATCTGGCCCGTTAATTATTCGCTCAGTCTTTGGGCCCCATTATGGCCCAGTGAGTTTTTGGCCTAGTAGAGGCCCAATGTAGATATGGGCCCATTTCATCCTAGTGTATCTTTCAGCCTGGTAATGGCCCGTGCTGCCCATGGGACATATATGGTCCGACACGGCATATGGCCCATTAACATCATGTGATCACGGTGGCAACAATTCGTCCCAACCTGACTTTGGGCCTGTTAAGGCCTGTCGTATAATTTGGCTCGTTCAGGCCACTACTAAGCTTTCAGACTCTTAAAGACCCATGATATCAGTGGGCCAACCAAGGCCCGCGATATGTTTTGGCCTGGTAACGACTCGTCATATAACTGGGTTAATAATGGCCCGGTGTATATTTCAGCCTGCCAAAGCCCCGTGGACGACTATTAAAAATTGAGGCCCAACATGCATTTCAGCCTCCTAAAGGCCCATGGTGTCTTCTGGGCCATAAGAGGTTAGCAGAATATTTAGCATGTTAATGGCCTGAGGCTACATGGGCCTAACTAAACATTGGGCCCACTAAAGGCCCAACTAAATGTTCGGCCCAATGAAGGCCCATGTGAGTTATGGGCCTGGCTCACCGTGCCTATGAAGGGCCCAAATGGCCGGTGAGCGCAGGCCCAAGCAAGTTGTCGGCCAGCCCAATTGTGGCCCATTGAAATGCAGGCCCGTTAGAGGCGAATGTTTTGGCCCAGTTGCCACCATCGCATTTTCGCCATTTTTTTCCAGATAGCGAATGATGGCATAACTGTAACTAGGAATTAAGAACAAACCTACCCTATACAATAAAGAAATTACAGAATAGTGACTTAGAATAAACCTACACTATATAATAAAGGATTTAGGATATATTACATCCACTGGGCATCAAAGTTTGCCACAAGTGATCAGAAAGCGCAATGAAGAAGCAGATTACAAAAACTGGGCATCAAAGGTCCCGCCATTGCAGCGTAACAAAATAATACTGAACCAAGAACACTTCCAAGACAGTTCAAGAAATGTTAGCCTTGCGCGGGATCTGCTGCGCAAGCAACTGAGCAAGGCTGTGAGACCGGCCTAGCATGTCGGTCATCTTCCAGCTGTAGCTGTTTTGCAATGAGGTTCTCATTGGGGTTCTCCATGACCTTCCTTAGAGATTGGACTTCAAGTCAAAGTTGAGTTGCAAAATGCCTTTCTGCTTGAAGTTGAGACTGAAGAAGTCGAACTTATCCAGGCAGCAAATTCTGTGAACTTGTGTGACTGCTAATCTCTAGTAACTTGAACACTGCACCAAGACATGACTTTAGGGTTGTCTCACTATTTTCAAGTTGTTTTGCCTTCTTTGCTGCAATATATGTTGGGTTTGTCTCACAACCTTCAGCAGACTTTTGCACGCCATCATGCATATCACCCTGAAACAAGCAGAGAGATGACATGTTTTGCCCATATATAAACAAAGGTGGTAATTGTGCTGCCAATTCCATCCAATTTCAAATTAGAAAATAAAGAGTCAGTTCAAAATGTCAATAGCATAATTTGGCATTGTTCATAATACATGGAGCTTCACCACACTACTGGAGTACCATACCAACAAAACAAGCATAGATGCAGGGCAAAAGACAATCATTGTATCTCTTTGAGTTAATGTGCATGGCATGTCGTTCATAAAGCATGAAATGACAAGGTGCAAATGTGGGCTGCTTCACCACACACTGGATTATAGATCAACAAAAACAAGCATCCATGTAAGGATAAAGAAAATCATTGGATCTATATTGAGTAATGTGCATGGTATGAATAAGGAATTTGGTTTTACGACTAAAACTTGGAACTTACAGTTGTTGCGAACATGCATTTTGATAGAAACAACAAACTAAACAACAATTAACGATATGGAGTGTGAGAAAATTAAACAACAGTTGAGGTTAAAGGCTTTAGAAGGACTGACTTACATTAACAGTTAGCACTGGCTCTATAATGCCCTTCTCCATGTCAATGGAAGGATAACCCGAGAATTTCAGCACAAAATCTTCTTCATAAGCATTGCCTGTACTCTACATTTTGTAGAGAGTAATTATAGAGATGATAATATTGGAAGGGATAGAGGAAAATGAAGATAATATGCAGATTGATGCTACATAATCAACTACCTATCCATGTAAGTACAAGCATTACAGGACAAAATGTAGTGACAAGAGCAATGGGCTACGCTTCTGCATTGGCATTGTTTGTGTATTCAACTTTTAGGTAAGATTAAATATAGATCTGATATTTTTTAGTAAATGGTGGGCGAGGGAGATAAGATGTAGAGTAATGCTACACAATGAACCAATCCCCCTTACCATAATATAAGAGTGTTTTGTGCACTGGTGTATTGTACAAAACGTTCTTATATTATGGGACGGAGGGGGTAGCTGTTAATGTAAGTACAATGATACAAGACATTCGGTCCTTACAAGAGGACTGCAAAGCTAAACCTCTTCAAAAGCATTGGGTTGATTCTAAATTTATGTAAGAGCCGATACATATCTTACAATGTCCACCAAATGGAGGATAAGGAGGCTAACATGTGCAGTGATGCTACATAATCAACTAGCTATGAAAGTAAGTATGGTGATACAGGGCAAGAGGTACTCACAAGAGCAATGCAGTGTGCAGTATAGTTGCGGGATTATGTGGTCCCTTGAGAATGAATATTCTTCTGCAAAGCAGTTTTCATACAAGTTAAATGGTAAGACACATGCAGAAATGTAGTTCAAATTGTGATGTGATATCATAGACAGTACCTTACGCTTCAGATGAGACCAATGTGTAACAAGATTATTCCAGTCACAGTCTACTAAATGTAGCACCGAAGACTTTACATAATTCTTTTAGAGGCTTGTCATTGAAGTGCGCTTGCCTCAGGTAGCAACGATACTTCATCAATGCATGCTTGAAAAGTGCAACCAAACCTTACTCATCTTGACTATCCAGTTTGGTCCTCGCCTATTTAAAAGAATGAAATCTTTTGTCTTCTGTCAGCAGAAACATAGGCACTATGAATAACATTAGTACATTACTTAAGTTGTGCAGGAAGATTTGAAATTGTTCTTTGTCTGTGGTATAATCTGTCCATGCAGGAAAGATGCACACAAAGTTTCTGACAACAGTAAAAGCTTCATCTTCTAAACTAGTAAGAAGTGGAACAGGGGTCCTATTTGCTGCAATTGGGGCTCTCTCTCGAAAAGGGATTTGGCAACTGGATTTGGTGTACTCTTTGTTGGATTGGGATTTTTGCATCATAGAGCTAGTGCTATGTCAACTGGCATCATCATACTGTTTGCTGCAGTTGGGGTCAGCTGAGTTGGGGCATCAGAGATGGCCAGTGTTGTTCAGGCCATCTTCAGGGCCTCAACCACTTGGATCATCGACAATGGCGAGTCCTGCATGTTCTAGGAAGATCATTGGCTGGATGGGCAAAGCATATCCAAGATCGCGCCCCTAGTTTACTGCAAGGTGCCTAAACACCGGTGTAAGACATGCTCGGTGCATGATGGGTTACTCAACCGGACGTGGATCACCGACATCCAAGGCACCATGGGTGTGGCCATGACCGTGCAGTACGTCTCGCTCTTGCGACGACTATGACACCTGACCCTGACCAACGAGCCGGACCGGCTGTCCTGGCGTTGGACAAGTAAGGGGGCCTACTCTGCTTGCTCTTGCTATCAAGCTCTATTTGTTGGCTCCACCACCGACCTGTATTAACGTATCACGTGGAGATGCTAGGCACCGCTCAGCATGGAGTTCTTCATCTGGCTCGCTCTGTTGGGCAGGTGCTGGACTACCGACCGCCTAGCGCGACATGGTCTCCCCCACGAGCCACACTGCCTTCTATGTGACCAAGAGCCAGAATCTATGCAGGATCTCCTCACGGGCTGCTCCTTCTCCCGCCAAGTTTGGCACTAGGTGCTCTCTTGGTGTCGATGCACTACCACGATCCCTACTCAAGACGAGGGGTTCATCGCTTGACTATCTTCGGCCATCTCCAGCACCATGACTTGTCTTCGCCGTGGTCTCGCCTCCATCGCCATCCTCACTGCCTAGCACCTATGAAAACAACGCAACGGTTGTCTCTTTGATGTTGATCAGCCCGCTGTGGGACGTGCAGTGCACATGATCCAGGAGGAGGCGCGACTTTGGGCATGCGCCGGCACTAAGGGCCTGGCCCTAATCATAGCTGAGACGTAGGCACGGCCCATCTGGGCGGCACACCGCGTTTGTCGGAGTAATGGGCCACGGGTAGGCTCACCCGAGTCCCAGGATTTATCAAGACTTTTGGGCCAGCCCCGCCTGGCTGGGCCCGAGCCAAAGCTCCGCCCTCTGGGGCCGGCTGGCGCAGCGGCCGGCTGCCAGAGGACGGCCGATCCAAGACTACGACGCTCCGAGTGGCCGGCTCCTGGCGGCCGCCATCCAAAGAGGGCGGCATCGGGCAGGCGGCCACCTCACGTCTACGGCACGGCCGAGCCCCCCATCGAAAGTACAAGACAGAGCATGGCTACAGTGAAACACGTCGCCTCCCACGTTCGAGACGGGCATGGCTATGGTGCTCCGTACAGGCGGAGATCTCCGCACGGCGTGGCACTGTGCCATGTCTCCCCGGACGTCGCTCCGGGCAGGCGGAGCCCTGTTCCCCACGACGGCCTGTTGGTACGGCCTGCCAGAGGCGGGCCCTATCGGGCAGTAACCCCAAGGAAGACGGCGGAAGCTTGACCAGGCGGATTCAAGAGGGGCCAGCCTCCAGCAGGCGGCCCTCCCATATCCCGAGGCAAGCATGCCATTAAGCTGATTAGACTAGGTGTGGCTACAGTGACCTCCCACCAGGCGGCGGGACTGTAGCCACGCTAAGATGACCAAGCCCCCGTCACCAACGACACGGCTATAGTAAGCAGCCACCAACTAGTCGGCGGGGCCCACCAGGCGGCGGGCCCCAGCGGTCGGCAGAGAAGCCGGAAGCTGGAGACACTAACAGCCGGGCCCAGCAGCCGGCCCGATTACCATTGTACCCTTGGGGGTAGGCCTATATAAACCCCCAGGCCACCCATGCAAAGGGTTCCCACTCCATTAGAACTAGCCACTCCCTAGAGCAGGAAGAGAGCTAGCCTTGCCTCCTTCTGCCTCTAGCAAACAGCTCAAGGACCACCATTGTATCACTTGTGTCTTAGTGATCATGCGGAGACCCTGCAGAGTAGGACTAGGGGTGTTATCTCCTAGGAGAGCCCCAAACCTGGGTAAAGTACGCTGGCGTTCGTGTCTACGCCTTATCCCACTTCCAGGCACTGGCGATGTTCTACTCGCTCCCACCATGATAAGCCATCCATTGGCATATGTCGCACCCAACCCCCGACATTTGGCGCCCACCATGGGGCGAGTTGCACCGTCTCCCGAAGATCTGCTCTGGACGGGAACCCTATTCCTTCCTGGCGAGCGAAGCCAGCCTAGCACGCCCGACTGCGTCAGCCTCGACGCGCTGCACGGCGCGGTGATCGCCCGCGCGGCAAGTTGCCTCGCTGACCTCGTCGGCGAGATCGACCTCTCCGACGAGCCGGCCTCCGACGCGGGCACAAGCTGCCCTGAGAGCCGCCTCATCAGCCTCCTCGACCAGCTCCATGTCACCAGCGAGCCTGCTGTGGACCTGGAGTCCGTCGGCTCGACCGATTCGATGATCGTTGACTCCGACACGGCGTCGCTCGACGCGTTCCCCACCAACGTGGTGGTCTACGATGAGCCGCCTCCTCGCGAGTACAGCGGCGGGAGCACCGTCATAGAGGTACTCGTCATCAACAGCGAGGAGCACTCGGACGGGCGTGCTCAAGATCCCCTCGAGGCCACCCTGCACGACCTCACGGCGCCCATTCCCGAGGGCGCAGATGCTGAGGTGCTGGAGGCACGCCGCCTCCAGCTTATCGAGAGTGCTGGCCACCTGGCCAGCATGCGCCGGCTTTCGGACTCTTATCGGCGCGAGATGGACCGGGCCGTAGGCGGCATGCCGGCTCCTGAGGGGCCCAGCCGCCTCGGCACGGTTCGGCAGCGTGGCACGACCATCGCCAGCATGTTCGGGGCAGAGCGCCCCGTCTACAGAAAACATCCGGGCCACCCAGGCGGTAACGGATGAGCTGAACAAGTACAACGGCGACGAGCTCCGCCACATGATGGAGCGAGTCCAGCAGCTCCTGGACGCGGCTGTCGCACAGCACGAGGCCGCTTGCCGCGCTGAAGTCCCAGCCGGACGAAACAACGAGCCGCCCCCACGCCGAGATCATGGGGCGACCTCCCGGACGCCGACTGGTGGCGCCCGGGGAGGAAAGGGCAACGAGCCAGCTGCTAGCCGCAGTCGGACGTGCCTCTCCATCGAGCGGGACGAGGATGGCAGCCCTCGTGTGGTAGAGCGGCGAGGCGACCTGCCGCCTCCCCGCCTCGTGGAGCGAGGTACCCCACTCCGCCTCCTGTCACGCATCCGACACTCGGCGACCGCCTTGGCCGCCGAGAGGGAGTCGGAGAGAATGATGCTCGCCATCGGATCAATCGTCTCAACCGATCCCTGGCACTTGAAGAAGAAGATGCGCTGGGCCCGCCCTGCTTCGGCCCCCGAATCCGTAATGAGCCCTTCCCCAAGGGGTTCACCCTCCCGCGAGACACGCCCAAATACACCGGACTGTGAAGCCGGAGGACTGGCTGGTCGATTACTCCACAACCGTCAGCATAGCAAACGGCAACAAGCGCGTTGCCGTGAAGTACGTCCCGCTCATGCTTCAAGGCACTGCCCGGACGTGGCTTAACAGCCTGAAGCCCCGCAGCATCAACAGCTGGGTTGATTTCACTGAGGTCTTCATCCGCAACTTCACCAGCACCTACAAGCGGGCTCCCAAGCCCCGACAGCTCTCCTTGTGCGTCCAAGGGCCCACGGAGTCAACTCGCGACTACCTCACGCGCTGGACCGAGTTGCGCAATTCCTGCGAGGGCGTGCACGAGGTGCAGGCGATCGAGTACTTCACCGCCAGGTGCCGAGAGGGCACCCTCCTCAAGCACCGCCTCCTCTGCGACGAGCTCGAGACCCTCGATGAGCTGCTGGTCATCGCCGACAAGCATGCCACGGCCGACTCCTCCATGAAGGCGGAAATCCTGGTAGATGCGTCCGGCAAAGTGGCCCCTCAGGCCCCTCAGACTCCGGCTGCTGACACCAGTCGGCGACAACAACCAGGTGATAACAAGTGGAAGGCCACCCAGCCGGCTTCTACCAGCCGGCAGGTGGCAACGGTCGAGGATCAGCAGCCAGAAGGGCAGCCAGCCCCCAAGCGGCAGAAGGGCGGCAAGTCCAATTGGTTGCCTGCCTTCTCTTACGAGCAAACCTTGGATGCACCCTGCAAGTTCCATAGTGGTGCGAAGCCGTCCAACCACACCACTCGAAAGTGTCGCCAGAATCGCCAAGGGAGATGGACTCCTGCCTCCTCCACCTGCCGGACCGCCGCCTCCTCAGCCCCAGCAGCCGGCGGCCCGACCAGTCGGCGCCCTACAAGACGAGTACCCGGAGGAACACGGAGCCTATGTTGTGTTTACCAGCATGGCCGACGACAGACGCAGCAGGCGGCAACAACAACAAGAAGTGCAAGCAGTAGCCTCCAACACCCCAGAGTTCATGCATTGGTTCGAGAAGCCTATCAGTTGGAGCAGGGCCGACCACCCGGAAGTGATGCCTTCCCCTGGTTCGTATGCCCAGGTCCTAGAAGCGACCCTTGCAACGGAGAGGCGAGCAACCCGTTTCTCCAGAGTCTTGATAGATGGCGGCAGCAGCATCAACATCCTGTACCGTGATACAATGGAGAAGTTGGGAATCAAGCAGAAGCAGCTCGTCCCCAGCCGGACTGTATTCCATGGCATAGTCCCTGGCCTTTCCTGCTCACCAATCGGCAAGACCCAAATTGATGTCCTCTTCGGAGACAAGAATCACTTCCGCCGAGAGCCAATATAATTTGAAGTGGTGGACCTTGAGAGCCCCTACCATGCGCTGCTTGGTCGGCCTGCTCTGGCCGAGTTCATGGCGGTCCCCCACTATGCCTACCTCAAGATGAAGATGCCGAGTACCAAGGGGATCCTGACAGTAGTCGGAGACTACATGAAGTCGGTCGCTTGCGCCGCAGATAGCAGCCGGCTGGCCGAGTCCCTCGTGATTGCAGCCGAGAAGCGGCTCCTTGACCGGGTGGTGACGTTGGCGGGCAAGAAGTCGGAAATGTCACCCACCCCCCAGGAGTCGGAGGTTGAGGGCTCGTTCAAGCCGGCCAAGGAAACAAAGAAAATACCCTTGGACCCGGAGCACCCGGAGAGGCACACTATCGTAGGCGCAGGCCTTGACAGCAAATAGGAAAGCGAGCTCGTCGATTTCCTCCATGAGAATCGAGACATCTTCGCATGGTCTCCCAAGGACATGCCGGGTGTTCCGACGGATTTCGCCGAGCACAAGCTACATGTCCGACCCGACGCCAAGCCGGTCAGGCAGCCCTTGTGCCGCCTGTTAGAAGAAAAGAGAAGAGTCGTCGGAGAATAGATAGTCCGGCTTCTAGCAGCAGGATTCATCATGGAAGTGTTCTTTCCAGAGTGGCTAGCCAACCCAGTCCTAGTTTTGAAGAAGAACAAGCAGTGGCGCATGTGCATTGACTACACCAGCCTCAACAAAGCCTGCCCCAAAGATCCCTTCGCTCTACCAAGGATTGATCAAGTGATAGACTCCACAGCCGGATGCGAGCTGTTGAGCTTCTTGGATGCATACTAAGGTTATCACCAGATAAAGCTGAACCCGGCCGACAGGTTGAAGACCGCCTTCATCACGCCGTTTGGAGCCTTCTGCTACCTGACCATGATGTTCGGCTTGAGGAACGCCGACGCCACATTTCAGCGTTGCATGCAGAAGTGCCTCCTCAAGCAACTCGGCAGAAATGCCCACGTATAGGTGGATGATGTGGTGGTGAAGACGGAGAAGCATGGCACGCTGCTGGAGGACCTCAAGGAGACCTTTGAGAATTTGCGTTGATTCCAGATCAAGCTCAACCCGGAGAAATGTGTCTTTGGAGTACCAGCCGGATAGCTTCTTGGTTTCCTGGTCTCAGAGCGCGGCATAGAGTGCAATCCTGTGAAGATCAACGCAATTGAGATGATGAAAGTGCCCACCCGATTGCTGGACGTGCAGAAGTTCACCGGCTGCCTGGCGTCAGTCAGCCGTTTCATTAGTCGGCTGAGCGAGAAGGCTCTTCCCCTGTACCAACTCATGAAGAAGACCACTTTTTTCGAGTGGAACGACAAGGCGGACGAGGCATTTCTCAACCTCAAGAAGATGTTGGCAACCCCGCCTGTCCTGGCAGCTCCGACTGAGAAGGAGCCCATGCTCCTCTACATTGCAGCCACCAGTCGGGTTGTCAGCATAGTCATGGTAGTAGAGCGCAAGGAGAAGGACAAAGCATTGCTGGTCCAGAGACCGGTGTATTACTTGAGTGAAGTGTTGTCCGCCTCCAAGCAAAACTACCCTCACTACCAGAAGATGTGTTACGGCGTGCATTTTGCCGCCAAGAAGCTGAAGCCTTACTTTCAAGAGCACCCACTAACCGTTGTCTGCACAGCCCCGCTTGCTGAGATCATTGGAAGCCGGGATGCTTCTGGCCGAGTGGCCAAGTGGGCTATTGATCTGGCCCCTTATACCATCTACTACCAGCCTCGCACCGCCATCAAATCACAAGTGTTGGCCGACTTCCTTGTCGATTGGGCCGAGACCTAATATTTGCTGCCTGCACCAGACTCCACTCATTGGCGGATGCATTTTGATGGTTCAAAAATGCGCACTGGTCTGGGAGCCGGCGTCATCCTCACCTCTCCCAAGGGCGACAAGCTTAAATACGTGCTGCAAGTCCACTTCGCCGCCTCCAACAACGTAGCAGAATATGAGGCACTCATACACTGGCTCCAGCTTGCCAAGGAACTCGGCATTCGCCGGATCTTGTGCTATGGTGACTCCGACTTGGTGGTCCAGCAGTCGTCGGGCGACTGGGACGCCAAGGATGCAAACATGGCAAGCTACCGCTTCCTCGTGCAGCAACTCAGCGGATACTTTGATGGGTGCGAGTTCCTTCACGTGCCAAGAAATGACAACAAGCAAGCAGATGCCTTGGCACGGATTGGCTCCACCCGATAAGCAATACCAGCCGGCGTCGCCTTATGCCGCCTTCTGAAGCCGTCTGTCAAGCCGTCTCCTGATTCAGACTCCATCTTCGTGCCGCCCCCCTAGAAGCAACCGGATCCGACTGGACGGCCCCAGAGGCCGGCATGGGGATTTCGGCAGGCGGCCCGGGGACTGCTACAACCGCGCCCGGCCCGGGGACTTCAGAACCCAGCCCGGGGAATTCAACAATCGGCCTGGGGACTTCTTCAGCACAGCAGGCGGAAGCAGCTGCCAACCCGCCGCCTCCCGGCCCAACCCGCAGCGGAAGCGTTTGTCGGAGTAATGGGCCACGGGTAGGCTCACCCGAGTCCCAGGATTTATCAAGACTTTTGGGCCAGCCCCGCCTGGCTGGGCCCGAGCCAAAGCTCCGCCCTCTGGGGCCGGCTGGCGCAGCGGCCGGCTGCCAGAGGACGGCTGATCCAAGACTACGACGCTCCGAGTGGCCGGCTCCTGGCGGCCGCCCTCCAAAGAGGGCGACATCGGGCAGGCGGCCACCTCACGTCTACGGCACAGCCGAGCCCCCCGTCGAAAGTACAAGACAGAGCATGGCTACAGTGAAACACGTCGCCTCCCACGTTTGAGACGGGCATGGCTACAGTGCTCCGTACAGGCGGAGATCTCCGCACGGCGTGGCACTGTGCCATGTCTCCCCTGACGTCGCTTCGGGCAGGCGAAGCCCTGTTCCCCACGACGGCCTATCGGTACGGCCTGCCAGAGGCAGGCCCTATCGGGCAGTGACCCCAAGGAAGACGGCGAAAGCTCGACCAGGCGGATTCAAGAGGGGCCGGCCTCCAGCAGGCGACCGTCCCTTATCCCGAGGCAAGCATGCCATTAAGCTGATAAGACCAGGTGTGGCTACAATGACCTCCCACCAGGCGGTGGGTCTGTAGCCACGCTAAGATGACCAAGCCCCCGTCACCAACGACACGGCTACAGTAAGAAGCCACCAACCAGTCGGCGGAGCCCACTAGGCGGTGGGCCCCAGCGGTCGGCTGAGAAGCCGGAAGCTGGAGACACTGACGGCCGGGCCTAGCAGCCGGCCCGATTACCATTGTACCCTTGGGGGGTAGGCCTATATAAACCCCCCAGGCCACCCATGCAAAGGGTTCCCACTCCATTAGAACTAGCCACCCCCTAGAGCAGGAAGAGAGCTAGCCTTGCCTCCTTCTGCCTCTAGCAAACAGCTCAAGGAGCATCATTGTATCACTTGTGCCTTAGTGATCATGCGGAGACCCTGCAGAGCAGGACTAGGGGTGTTATCTCCTAGGAGAGCCCCGAACCTGGGTAAAGTACACCGGCGTTCGTGTCTACGCCTTATCCCGCTTCCAGGCACCGGCGACGTTCTACTCGCTCCCACCATGATAAGCCATCCATTGACATATGTCGCACCCAACCCCCGACACCGTTGCCCTGTGTGCCACGGCTATTGATGCTTGCCATCCTTGTGTACGAGCTAGTTAGCCGCCTCTATATCTTGTAATGCTCTCTTGTATCGCCAACCTATCTATCAATGCAAAGATATGCAAAGCTTTTGTGTATTCGCGAAAAAAAGTTTCTGTGGGCCGCGGTAAATTATTTACGGGCCGGGCCACGGACACGGGGTCTATTCTGGCCAGAAAAACGGGTCGAACCCGTATACTCGCCGGAATTATATGGGTTCGGCCCTTTTACGGGGCCTGCTAGAGATGCTCTAATCTAAATATTTAGTCTATTTTAGTATTTTTTGGGTCTTGTTATAGCTATTTTGGCCTTTGTAGTGTGTGCTGGTTGCAACTTCTAACGCGGGCTAGCCCACAACTGTCTCATGTTGGGCCAACCTTTTCAAATCGCGTGCCAGGCTGATCCCTCCTGAGCACATGCCTTCCGGCCGGCACTGTGCAACCCTTTTATAAAAGGGCCTACATAAACCATGCCGTGCCAAGCCATTTTTAGGTGAGCCGGGCTGTGCCGGGTTGTGCCGGCCCATATGACCAGGTCTGTCTTAGGGCTTGTTTGGTTCCACGTAATCCCTCAGGGACCCTCGTCCAAAACCGAGGCGTACATCCCACGGGGCAAAGTCGGCCCGCGGGAAACTACAGGAGCATTTGGTCGCTTGCTCACTAGGGATTATGGATCCCGATCTGCGTCGTTTCCACGGGGCAGTTTTCCACATCGCCAGGGGTCTGGGAGGAAACCCACGACGCGATGCCTGATTCTCTGCCGTCTCCATCCAACGACAACCCCTTGTCATAGGCCTCCAGTCCTCCTTCTTCCCCCCTCCTCCAGCGTCCAAACTGCAACATGATATTTTCCATGGTTTGTACGGGGATACCATGTGAGCAGGGAAATCCCCACTTGGGGTTTATTACCCAGGCTTTTCCATCCCCAACAACCAAATGAGCCCTTAAAGTACTCCCTCCTTTTCTAAATATAAGTCTTTTTAGATATTTCAATGCAAATTACATATGAATGTATATACACATATTTTAGATTATGAATTCACTCATTCCTTCGTATGTAGTCCCTCATTGGAATATCTAAAGAGACTATATTTAAGACCGGAGGGAGTATTATCTTGGTCCCAACATTCTTGTGACGAAAGAGTGTGCAGCTTTCGGCCTAACAGTGGAACAGTGAGTTCCACGTGTTTATACTCCGCCTGGCAAGGTTAGACAGCAGTGCAGCTGGTACTAGCAGAAAAAGCACCATCCTAAGTAAGGGCATGTACAATGCATAGCCTCAAGGTGATGCCTCGCATGCCATGTAGGATCGGATATGATGTAAAGTAGGTTCGGATAGGGAAGCGAGATCCTCTCCAGGAGGCGGGTGCTTGAAGAGAAAAAGTGTGGTCCGGTGACAAAAGCTGAAAAGGTGGAGTGGAAAGTAGAGATGTATGTGTACTAGAGTCTTTATTTTTTATTTTTTAATGAGCCCCACTAATGATAGCTTGCATTGGGAAAAATAAATAAATGTAAATCCCTCAAATTACTTTTTGGCATGGGGCATATGTATCCATATGCCACCATTGTACATGCCCCAACGAGACCCCGTGGCAGTAACAGTGATTACCAGCAGCTTTTTACAGAAAAGCACCAAACCCAAACCAAGTTTAACCCCGAATAAACAAACGAGAAAACGAAAATAAAACGGGCTTTCGCTGTCCCTTTCCTCCTTCTTAAGCAGCGCCTTCCTCCTACTCCCCTCCCCCTCACCCCCCACACATACGCACCGTGCGGGAGCAGAGCGCAGCAGCGTCACCTCGGACCAGCGAGGGCTGCTGGCAGGGGGAGCTGAGCTCAAAATGCAAACAAGACTCTCTCTCTCTCTCTGCTTTCTCCCCGTTTGAGGTTTGACCTCTCCTCCAGCTCCGGAGCCCCGCAAGTCTCCCCCTCCTCCTGTCGCCGGCAATGGCGGCCGCCTCGGAGGAGGCCATCAAGCAGTTCTCCGTCCTCATGGAGCAGCGTGAGTTACCTCTTGCTCTTCTTTCCATTGTTCGTTTCAGAGAAGGGAATGGAATGAAAGCAGGCCTTTCCCCCCTTTCTTCTCTGCCGGCTATTCTTGTTTCTGAGATGCGCCCTTGCTTTCTTCTTTGCTTCCTGCAGTGGAGGAGCCCCTCAAGACCACATTCCAGGTGCCGATCTGCTCCGCTTTCCGCCCTTGCTGGATCTCTGTTCTCTCGCTGCTGTCCTGTGCATAATTTCTTGTTTTGGTGCTGTCATCGTTGGGTATGGTCGGTCGCAGCTGAATTGCGTCTAGATTTTGCCTCTGTTGTCGTGTGCTGGTTTACATTTCTGGTCTTCTTTGGGGGGTTGCTAAGCCTTTTATTTTGCTCGGTTCGTGGTTAGGCAGATTCGCCCTACCTCGCTGGCTGCCTAGCTTGATAATGTTTGGATCTTGCAGGCTCTCTTCTTCTCCCGAGCTCAGCTGAGGTTTCGATTAGCCTTGTTCTTGCTTCAAACTATGATCAAATCCGAGATTTCCTTTGTCATGTGACTTTCTCTTGCTCATTCATTACCCCCGTTCGTAAAAAAAAACATCTTGCCCCACTACTTGTTAGCAGATGATGAAACGTTCTGGATCTTTTACTTTGTGATTTTGAGCTTGATTGTTGTTTTGTACTATCTGTTTCTTGCTTCAAAGTCTCTTGTTATTGTTACTTTGGTGTTCTTAGGAATGGCCCTTGCCTTTGCCCCCACCCATACAGCTGACGTTTGTGTGGCTTTCGTCACCACGATAGAGATCCGTAGCTAAACTATGCTTTCGGCTATACCCGATCACTTCTTATTTTATTTTTTATTTAGACGCATAGAGAGATTTTTTTCCTTCTCATTAGATGTTGGAGGCGGTAGCACTTTCTTTGATCTGAAAAAGCACTAGTACTTTGGTTAGGTCCTAATTGCAATTTCGGTACTTATGCCGTGGTTGGGAAGAAGAAGAAGAAGAAGAAGAAGAAAAAAAAAACAACTTTGGTACATCAGCCGCAACTGTTTTGTCGGCGCGGCGCCTCCCATGTTCGTTGTTTGGAGCTCCAACGCTGTTTTTCTTCGTATTCAAGTCGTGCCTGCCGGCTTGCCGGAGTGTTGCTTCCAAGCACGCTTCTAGAGTGGACAGGACCTTGCGAGGTCAAGCACGCCATGAGCCCATGATCACACCGGTAGGAGAGCTGGGCTCTGCAGTCTGCGCCCACACGCGAGGAATAAACTAAGCTGAACTTGGGCCACCTATCCAGCCAGCGTGTGGAGCTCAGCGAGCGCGAGTTAATGGCCGGACAAGTTGCCGTCGTTTGATCTTGACGCACCTTGTTTTTATGTCGCCTTGACTGTTCTAGGGGAGAGGTCTGAATCGATGATTTGGACCTTTACTCGGTCCATGACGAGTCCCTGTCCTGACGAGTATGATCGCCTTCGCGGACCTCTCGGGTGGCAGCGCATCGCGCAAGCGCTGATGATGGATCGCAATTCGACATCTCCACTGAGAAAACAACAGTTCCTTTTCTTTTCTATCTCTTCTGCGCGGTGGAATCACGATATCAGTGGCGCCTTTTTCATGATTTTTATACCGTAATACAGTGTTGCGTTGCCGAGGAGTCAGTTTCTGGCACTGTTGTTTGAGATCAAACTTCTTGGTAGGGGGTAACAAATAATAGTGCTTAATTACTGTTATGTGTACAGAATGTGCACCAAGGATATCCAAGAGGGACTCTGCTGCGTTTTCTGAAGGCCAGAGAGTGGAACGTTCCTAAAGCTTACAAAATGGTAAAAGCTTATTACAGAAGCTTATAGTACAATGTACTGTTGATGAAGCAACTTGTGATCTCCAATATAAAGCATTTGATTGTTTGGTGCAGCTAATGGACTGCTTAAATTGGAGGCTTCAGAATGAGATTGACAGCGTTCTTGCCGTAAGTGCTTTTTACCGTCGACCAGGACTGTAGTACTACTATTGTTTTAGCATATGTTATTCCTCTGACCAGCAACCTCCATTTTATTTCGATGCAGAAACCAATATTGCCCGCTGATTTGTATAGATCTATTCGTGATACACTGCTTGTTGGATTAACAGGATATTCCAAGCAGGTACAATAATCAGGCCCAGTTTTGTCTTCAAATTTCCATGCTTTTCATAGTACCATTTGATCAGTTCCTGCTGATTCATTTGTTGGACGAACTGGTTGTCAACAAACATTAGATCTCTGATTATATTTTTAATACTGGTAATAATATGCCTTCCTTTAGTCGGGCAACTAGTCTGAAGATGTTCACAAACCATTCTTTCCATTTCCTTGCTCTAATTTCCTATGGTTGCTTTTTGCAGGGTCAACCTGTCTATGCATTCGGTGTTGGGCTCAGTACCTTTGACAGAGCATCGGTAGGTGTTTAACGTTAACTGTCTTGGAATTCATAGTCTTTGGGTTTAAATCCAAAATACTGTAAGGGATTATACCACTAGTTCTGAGACTGAGTTGCAGTGATCAAGTACTACCAAGATTAATGATCAGATAAATGATTTTTTTCTTGAGACGCATGACTCTCAGTTAGCTACTGATTAGATCGATTAACTAATAGGGACACACAATACTATTTTTTGACTTTTTTTTTTCTTCTAAAATATCTCACTTTGCTGCAGGTGAACTACTATTTGCAGTCTCACATACAGATGAATGAGTATCGAGATCGTGTTGTCCTGGTGAGTGCTTTTTTTATTCATTATTCATATTGATAGAACAGATTTACATAAACATATAGTACTAAGTATATTTGTTTCTCTTCATTAGCCAGGTGCTTCTGAGATGTCCGGAAAACAGATTAACACCTGCTTGAAAGTTATGGATATGACTGGCCTGAAGCTTTCTGCTTTGAACCAAATAAAGGTAGGCTATTTCTTGCATTCTTAAATTTTGATCAGAATTTTTGGATAACTTCTGAAGGATATGAACTGCACTCTCCATAGGTTTCTTGCATCTGTGCTTTTTTTATATAACATATCTGAGCGTAAACATTTGGTAACAGTCCTAGAATTCATCTACATGTCATCAAGCTATCTGAAATAATAGGAGCTGAAGGGGAAATAGAATCACGAATACAATATCATGTTTAGAATCGAGTTTATTTGTAATGACAATTTGCAATGAGTGGTATGAACTTTGAAGGAATACATTAGGCCTCTTGTTTCTGTTGGTCGAAGACCGAATTCTTGGCACAGTTGACAGTACTTTTCTAGTTCTGCCAAACTGCATAATTACTGAGATAGCGGGAAGTAACATTATTAATATTCCTACGTTATTGGAGCTAGTGGTCCAATTGTTTAACTAAAAGATATGGAGTCATGAAGACTGAAGCACTGCTCACAGAAGTGATTTATGAACAACTCTACATGCCACTAAGTAAATAAATGGCCATCATGTTGTCTTGGGCCTGATAAAATCTCTCATGCTTCTGTTCCTCCATCAAGTCATCTGTGGGCCTGATAAAATATCTCATACTTTTGTTCCCCCGTTTGCTTCTGATATGATTTGGTTTCTTGCGGCCATCCTGTCCCGATCCTTGACATCGGAGTTGTCTATTCCGAGTGAGGTGTCAGCTGGTCAGAAAGTTATGTGTATGTTGCTTAATGGGGCCAGGGATAGTGTTGGGCTACCTAATTATTGTTCGTCAGGTGTGGTGTCATGGAATGAAATATTGTTTTTCTTTCTCGAACACGATGACATATAGTATTTATTACGTAATGTCAACGAATATATTTGGACCAAAAGATACACAGCCTTATAAGTTATGAGCGTTTTAAAACATAGGACGTTTTGGCCTAGCCATGCTAGATTTTATTTGTCTAAGAGATGAGTTATACAGAACTTGAGATCCAGTCCAACCTTAGTACTGATCGAGATTCATACGCTGAAGATGCCATATGTGCATGCCAGAACCTAAATATCATGAATCTAGGATGGAAATTACCTGATATCAGACTGAGATCTGCATTTTTGCTGGTTGCCAATTACACTGCTGTATTTGATCTAGCAACCCATGGGTTGCGCTTGCTTGTGTTTACGCATTGATTTTTTGCCTTCCAAGTGCATTTACTTTTTGAGGAAAATAAACATTTCAATGTGCTTTATCGATATTTTGTGCATGATGCAGATGTTGAGCACGATAACAGCTGTTGATGACCTTAATTATCCTGAGAAAACCGAGACGTATTACATTGTGAATGCTCCATATGTTTTTTCGGCATGTTGGAAGGTCAGTGCACATATACTTGATTTATTTTTTGGCTGTTGGCACAGCTACATCTTTCCAGTAAACTGATTGGAGTTTCTGCTCACTGATGACCAGGTTGTGAAGCCTCTTTTACAAGAGCGAACTAAAAAGAAGATCAAAGTCTTATATGGCCCTGGAAGAGATGAATTACTGAAGGTATATATTCTGAATTAATCTTATACTCTGTGTGGTAGTGGGCACAACATTACACACCCATCTTATATTCTCTGATGGAACAGAACACACTTTCGATTAGTGCAAAATCGAATAAACTGACCCCAAAGTAGTGCTAACAACTGGCTTCCTGATTTTTGGGTGGTCCAGTTGATCTGGTAGCTGCTGATGAGCCCCATCCAGCCATGACACATTGGCGAGTTTCTGATTGAAACCTACTGTATTTGCTGGCCATCGCAGGTTATGGACTACGCGTCACTCCCGCACTTCTGCAAGAGGGAAGGGTCCGGTTCGGGTTCGTCGTCGGACGAAGTCGACTGCTACTCGTACGACCATCCTTTCCACCAGGAGCTGTACAACTATGTGAAGCAGCAAGCTCTGAGGAACCAGGACAGCGTCGGCCCCGCGAAGCAAGGGTCGATGCATGTGAGGGTGCCGACGCCGGACCTGGAGGAGGCCAAGATCATGGAGACGATCCAGTCGGAGCTCCACAGCCTCAAGGCAGGCGACGGCATTTCCCGCTCCTTCAGCAGGATCACGATCGAAGGTCCATGATGACCTTGTTTCCTGCTCATATCGAAGATCGTCATGGATATGATCCATGATGATCGGAGTGGCTCGAGATGCGCGGAGCAGGTAATCGATTATCTTATTTGACGCCAGGAAATTATTCTGGGGTTTATAGCAGTTCTTGCTTGCATTGTAACCGCTGGCTGCATAGCTCGAGTAGGATCATATCATATCGGTAGAGGAAGTAGTAGTAGTAGGAGCAGCAAAACATCGGATTCTAATAACCGAGTCTGTATCGTGTTGTCGAAGATGGTAGTAACTAGCTCTGATTAACCTGGCTAATGGATGGATGTACCATTTGCGCGTTACTGTTTCCATGCTTCTCATGGCAGGGAAATTACCGTGCTCCCAGACATGAGCAGCACGAGCTCTATGTATCTTATCAATCAGTATATATAGTATATGTATGTATATGTAATCGCCCCCTGATGTTGCAACTGGTATATCATTATGTATTTGATGTTACCTGAACCACGACTTGAAAGAAATCTCCCGTATGTTTCAACTTGCATGCACTGAATCAGATCTTGGCCAAGCACTGATAACTGCTCCCTCCCTCCATAAATAGACGTGCGTTTTGGTTGCCCGCGGTTACCGCAGCAAGGCAGCATATAAGATCTGCATCTCCTGTGTCACCTTCCATTCACCTAGCTAGCAACAGAGACCAAATCTCTGCGTCTTGCGGCCATCTTTCTTTCACCAGAAGCGGGGGGCGATGGAGCCGATGGCGATCATGACGGTGACCGGCGGCGTGCTGGGGCCGGTCTTCGTGCTGCTGTCGCGGATCCAGCCGGTCGTCGACTTCTTCCGGCGGCTCTGCGACTGTCTCCGCCACCCTAGCCGCCGCCCCGCCAGGCCGGTCGTAGCGCCGTGGAAACGTCAGGCTACACAGGAGTGATATTTTTCTGTGGAATTTCTGTTCTAACAGAAAGAAAGAGATAGGCGTTAACTGTGGATGGATGGATGATTGAACCATATGCAGTATGTACGTGACTGCATGTTCTTCTTTTACCGGGTGTACGTATATAGTACATACATACGCTTATATGGAAACAAAATTGCTATTCCTACTCTCAACTTGTGCAAACAAATTACGGAAAAAAAATCTGACTGGGATTTTTAGGAGTGATAAATCTGACGCTTTTCATGATGGTTTATATTGGCGCGATGATGGCAAATGTAGTTTGCAAGCACGGCAATTTTCTGACAGAAAAAATAAAATAATAAACTCAGACGTATTTGTCATGTTCGTCAACTAAACTTGCCATCCTCGAAGAACAAAATTTGCTATGGTAAAAAAATCTGACATTAGATTTATAGTGGAGTCCACAAATAACTATCTGAAAGAAAACATGGGAATAACTGGGTGTTGTAAAGCGTGTACGTACTTATGGAAATGGGTGTCAGGTTCCCCGTGTTATCATACGAAAACCAACATTCGATGAAAACCGGCAAAAACCAAGACATATGGAACCATAAAAAAATACCGCTTTCGTTAAGAGACAGACACATACAGAGAGAGAGAGAGTAAGAGAGAGAGAGAGAGAGGAGGAGGAGGAGGACCAGGCCGGCGCACCGACTAAACTAGGCGGTTCTAGCAATGTCGAATAGCGACATTGCATATTTTGAGAATGTCACTTAACAACATTTTAGGTCGCAAAATATATGTAATATGATGCATTTTACTAATATATAGTATTTCCTTTCTAAACTAATATGAGAAGTTTTAGATCATTAAGAGTAGTTGATAATTATCGTGCTGATGCATGTTTTTGGTTAGATTAAATTCAGCTTAAATTGCCCAATAAATTTGAAGGAAATGACAAAAACAAAATGAAGGCCGCCATTGGCGACACTGTATTTACACACATGCCTAACAAGCGTCACTTCATATGATGGATGGCGATCGACGATATGGCGACTCTACTTGAGTTAGTCTTAGACAATACTACTTAGAGCATCTAAAATCACAACTCGCCAATTCCATCCTCCAAACGCCCGCGGACACGCACAGACGCTTTCGCGGACAGTCACCGGACAACACACTAAAATTCCGGTCCACAATCGGGTACCTTATTTCTGAATCATCAAATCCATACGATTACATGCAACATAAACCTAGTCTAAAATTGAGCCGACGACCGTCCTTGCTGTTCCGCTTTGTCCATGTCTGACGGCCGGCTGAGCCCCTCAAAGTGGAGGTGCGGTCGTCGGCGAGGTAGAGTAGGACATGGGACACTGACCGGCTCACGGGACTCGGGTTGCCGCCGTCTCCCATGGCCCACTCTTCCTCATTGGAGCCTGTGCCTTGCGCGTAGCCGATGGATGTGAGGTCGATGATGGATCTGTCGTGGTCGGAGCCGGCCACCACGACGCGGTTGCGGCGCCAGGGGTTGTTGGGCATCATATGTGGTGCCGGATAGTGCGACTCTGCCTCGGCAACGTCCAACGCAATGGATTCCCATCGGATGGAGTCCGACCGCTCCCGTCGGGCGACTCCTCCCGGGAGCAGCAGAGCGTAAAGCAGACGACCATCTGCTCCTCGAGGCCACGTGGGGCGAGCTCCGGGTCGACGAATCAGGAGGTTTAGGACTTGGATCCTCTGCCCGCCATGCTGGAGAAGGCGGAAGATTGTCAGACGAGAGCTTGTGGGCGGAGAGGAATGGACTGGAGGGAAGTGGAGTGGAATGCGGCTAGGGTTTGATCTAGAGTGCATATATGGTCCAATTTATATGGAGTCGGGTGGGCCAGAGCGGGCCGGATCCCACGTGTCAGGCGCGTCCGAGCATCCCATATCCGCCCAACATATGGACTTGATATGGGGTTGCCGGCTAGTCTGGGCGATTGGGTCAGATATGGGGCGTCCGATGGCTGCCCGCCATGCCAAAGAAGGCGGAAGATTGCCGGACTGGAGCTTGTGGGCGGCGAGGAATGTATTGGAGGGAAGTGGAGTGGAATGCGGCTAGGGTTTTGTCCAGAGTGCAGATAGGGTCCAATTTATATGGAGTCAGGTGAGCCAGAGTGGACCAGATCCGACATGTCAGGCGCGTTCGGGCTTCCCATATCCGGCCCACATATGGACTCTATATGGGGTTGCCAGCCAGTCCGGGCGATTGGGCCGGACATGGGGCGTCCGATGGCTGCTCGGGCGTTCAGACAGATATGGGTCCGGTTGTAGATGCTCTTGACAAATTAGACAGAAAGTTAGACCGGGCAGAAGAGGGATCATGGATGGTGGCTCATACATACCGCATACACTCACCCTACGAACGCACACATCAAATCCAGGAATAATATGAGCACCAAGACTTGAACCCTAGTGGGCTGGGGATACCATTGTCCTTCTAACCATCCAACCACAAGTTGATTCGCAATAATCAATCTTCTTTTGCCAGGTGTACTACGTATATACAAGTGGATGTTGTTAGTACCAGAATAATTTTCTGAAATATTAACACCATGCCAACCTCCTGCTCCATATAATACAGCATCCCGATAAGATCCATCTATTTTTGTACTTAGGGAAACATAAACAATCTTGCAGTAGTTGACCTACCAGGTAACCTCAATGTCCATATATTGCCAAATAGATCGTCCCCCCTCATGCCATCACGCACTATCAGCAGCGTGCATCGATCAAGAAGCCACGAACTCAAAGCTTTGCCCGTCAGTTATGGCGCATGTTCCATCAAAGGTCCTGTTTGAATATTCTAACTTAGGTAGAGATTAGAGTTAGTTTCTATCTCATGATTAACTTTGAACTAACTCTAGCCAAAGAGGTGTTTGGATGGATGACAGGATTAGATTGACAATAAATGCATTTGATGGAGAGAGAAAAGTGATTTTTCAATGGCCCCCAGAAAAACTAGCTTCAATTAGCACCTCTTGGCTGGCGGGATAGAGAGAGAAAAGTGATTTTTCACTGGCCCCCATGAGAACTAACTCCAATTAACATCTTTTGGATTGGATAGTTTTTTTGGGTGGGTTAGATGCAACTAGCTCCAACTAGCCCTCGCATTTGGACACTTTAGGGCTATTTGAGCCCAACTAGCTCAAACTAACTCTAACCCATGGATTCAAACAGGGCAAAAGAGTAGTGACCCAGAGAGCGCCACCAAAGAAGGTGCCCCATCCAAAACCAAAAGACTCAATGATTTCATATCCTCACTCCCCGTGATTCAAGGGTAGTCGCAACCACTGATCCAATACAAGTACTGGTTTAGGCCGCACATACTCAAGGGGATCATGTTGGTCCAGGATAGGAGTACCTTCCCGATAAAGGGTCCCCCCGCTTTAGATTATAAAGCAACCATCCAATACACGAGCTTGCTGGGGCCGCAACACAAACAAGCCCAAAAGAAAAAGAGAGAAAAAGAAAGAGAAACAAATGCTGACAATGGCAGATCGACGAAACAAAGATGGCCGGCAACCGCTACACCCTCCGGAGAAGTACCACCGCGCTTCTAGCACTCCGAGGCGTCGCGCACCGAGCAACACCTTCAAGAAGGAATGCGACGACGACGCTGCTGCTGAAAGGACCACGATGTCGCCTAGAGGGGGGGGGGGTGAATAGGCGTTTTAAAATCTTTTACGGATTTGGCTATATCCTAATGCGGAAATAAACTAAGCGGATACTTTTCAAGCACAAATCCTAAATATACTAGGCTCACTAAGTGCACCAACAACTTAGCATAAACAAGATGAGAACAACAGGATATGAGTAAGCACAAGTAAGTCACACAAACTTACTCAGTGTATATCACGAGGTATGAAAATGAATAATACACACAACCACAAGTAAGCAATACAAGCTTACACAAATTGTATCACAATATATGGAATTTAATGATACAAGCAAACTCAAGTAAGTTACACAAACTTACTTGAGCAATATCACAATATATGGAAGTTTATAACACAAGTTAGCAATTCACACTAATCACAATGTATATGAATAGTAGCAAGTATGAATTGCGGAATATGAAGTGTAGGCCTAAATAATCTCTACAAGGAAATGGCCAACACAATATAATCAACCACCACAATATAATGAGGACAACAAGATATAATGAATGCACGGTCAAATGACCAAAGTCAACCACAAGTAAGGAGTTAGGGTTAGGGATAACCAAAGTCATGGAGACGAGGATGTATCCCGATGTTCACTTCCTTGGAGGGAAGCTAGTCACCGTTAGAGAGGTGGATGTTACCACGAAGGCACACCAACGCCACGAAGGCTCACCCTATTCTCCTTGAGATATCACCACGAAGGCAATTCTCAACCACTAGTGGTAGACCTTGAGGCGGCCTCCAAACCTTCACAAACTTTCCGGGGGACAAATCACAAGTTGATTCCTCACCGGAGCACTCCTACCGCCTAGGAGTCTCCAACCTCCAAGAGTAACAAGATCAAGGGGGAAATGCTCAAGACTTGCTCAAATCACGAATTGCTTTGGTCACAAGAGGGAGAGGGAGAGGATCTATCTTTTGATTGGAACAACTCTCAAGAACACTCACTAATCTCTCCGGGATCTAAGATTTGGTGTAGGCGAAGTGAGAGGGAGCCACTTGTGTTCTTGGGATGATTTGGGATGAAGTGCTCAACCCTCCCCCGGAGTGGGAGAGGGATATTTATACCCCCAAAGAAAATAGAGCCGTTTCCCGCAGTTGTTGACCTGCCCGGATGATCTGGACGCATACCCGGATGATCCGGGCAATGTCCGGATGATCCGGGAAGGTCAATATACAATGTGGTGAAGTAGATACCCGGATGTCCGGGGACATAGCCAGATGATCCGGGCAATTCCCGGATGATCCGGGTGGGTAGCCGGATGATCCGGCTAGCGGAATAAGCTTCTGTGATGAATTTTACGAATAACCCGGATGATCCGGGCAGGAACCCGGATGATCCGGGCAAAGCCCGGATGATATGGGAGAGGACCCGGATGATCCGGCCAAACCAAACTGCTGCAGCCTAGAAACTGAAACAGGCACAACTTTTACATTCGGACTCCGATTTTGATGATCTTGGGCTCATTTTGAAGCTAGGAAAAAAACCCAGGTCCTCACATAGAGAACCACCCAAGATGAACCAAAATGGAGGATGCAAAATATGCAAAGGTTTTATCATGTATTTGGGTAACCTATTTGGCTTTGGATTTTCTTTGGTATATAGGATATGAGTGGAATTGTGTAGAGAAGATGTTGACTTGAGAAAATCTATCACGAACCCCTTTGATCCCCTCTTAATAGTGCGGGATCCCTATAACTCAAGAATCATAAAAGGTCTACACTACATAGCTATCAATAATCCATTCTTGAGTGTATGTGTTCCTTCGGTGTTCATCACTCCACAACACTAACGTCGAAGGAACTAATACCTTTGACTCGAGCCTTTCACTTGAGCTTGAAGTTGAAGTTTCTTCTTGGATCGAGTTGAATGGCAAGACATTGGTGAAGTCTTCAAGTAGCTCCCCCATACACAATGTGGGAAGCTTTGCTTTGTATTTATCTTCATGTGTCCATCATGTGATCATCCACAAGCTTCAAGCATGTAATCCTTCGGGATAGTTATCTTGAACTTGCCCTTGTCAACCATGATCATCAACACTTGATGTCATCCTCTCATAGACACTTGAAATATCTCTCTCGATGCGAGCCCATGAGAATCTCCTCTCAAAAACATAGGCAACACATAGTATGGGTTAGTACACAAAGCGCAATTGACAAATTCTTACCATACCACAAGATCTCACGTGGCACATGATTTGCGCTTGTGTGTTGACCATCTTTGAATTCAATCTTCGATCTTCATCTTGGTCAACCTTAATCTTTGCTCCATGATTAATCTTGATGCACAACTACATGTATATGGCATTCATTCCGAATCCATTCAATATCCTTCTTGCATCACCCATGGAACAAACCTTCCTATATAACTTGATGTCATTGTTTCTTCATAGGAATTGTCATTCATTATCAAGTCTCAATGCATATATAGATGTTGATGGGTTTCATCCACCAATTCATCCAATATTCTTCATGCATTGCAAATGGAACTTTCCTTCAAATGTATATCTCAGTGCAAACATTAGTCCATTAGGATTGTCATTTAATTACCAAAACCACACATGGGGACTACATGTACTTTCAATCTCCCCCATTTTGGTAATTGATGACAATCTCAACAAGAGGGTTTATATAATGAATCCAAGGATAAATTGTATACTTGGGATGGTTGTACTATCATCAATACACTACACAAGCATTTGATGATAGTACACCCATAGTATATAGAGCAAACTCCCCCATATTCTTTCCGATCGATCTATTCAAGAGTTCGTACTAAAATAACACAAAGCTATTGTTTCCGTTCGATCTATCCTAGAGTTCGTACTAGAATAACACCAAAGCACATTCATATTCATAATACTCAATCCACACAAAGAACTATAAAGAGACCCCGAAGTTTCCGTCGGAGAAAATGTGCATCAACCCCTATGCATAGATTACCCCAATATCACCGCGGGAATCCGCGAGTTGAATGCCATAACATATATCAAGTGAATCAATAAGATACCCCAATTTTCACCTCAAGTATTCATACCGCAAGACATATATCATGTGTTCTCATTTCTGAATATTCAATCCGACATGACAAAACTTCAAAGGGTAAAGATTCAATTCATCACAACGAGAGTATAGAGGGGAGAAACATCATATGATTCGGCTATATTAACAAATCCCAATGACATAGATCACGAGAGAGAGAGAGAGATAAAACACATAGCTACTGGTACAAACCCTCAGCCCCGAGGGTGGACTACTCCCTCCTCATCGTGGTGGCCGCCGGGATGATGAAGATGGCCATCGGAGATGATTCCCCCCTCCGGCAAGGTGCCGGAACGGGGTCTAGATTGTATCTCGTGGATACAGAGGCCTTGCGGCGGTGGAACTTCTCGTCTAGGGCTACCCCGAAGGGTTTCGGAATATTTTGGAATTTATAGTGCAAAGAGGGGGTGCAGGAGGCCACCGAGGTGGGCACAACCCACCTGGGCGCGTCAGGGGGCCCTGGCGCGTCCTGGTGGGTTGTGCCCCCCTCGGGGCACCCCCAGGTGCAGCTCTGGCCCATTGGGTTGTTGGAAATATGCCCTAGAGGCAATAATAAAAGGATTATTATTATATTTCCTTGTTCATGATAATTGTCTTTTATTCATGCTATAATTGTGTTATCCGGAAATCGTAATACATGTGTGAATACATAGACCACAACATGTCCCTAGTGATCCTCTAGTTGACTAGCCCGTTGATCAACAGATAGTCATGGTTTCCTGACTATGGACATTGGATGTCATTGATAACTGGATCACATCATTAGGAGAATGATGTGATGGACAAGACCCAATCCTAAGTATAGCACAAGATCGTGTCGTTCGTTTGCTAGAGCTTTTCCAATGTCAAGTATCTTTTCCTTAGACCATGAGATCGTGTAACTCCCGGATACCGTAGGAGTGCTTTGGGTGTACCAAACGTCACAACGTAACTGGGTGACTATAAAGGTATACTACGGGTATCTCCGAAAGTGTCTGTTGAGTTGACATGGATCGAGACTGGGATTTGTCACTCTGTATGACGGAGAGGTATCTCTAGGCCCACTCGGTAATGCATCATCATAATGAGCTCAAAGTGACCAAGTGTCTGGTCACGGGATCATGCATTATGGTACGAGTAAAGTGACTTGCCGGTAATGAGATTAAACGAGGTATTGGGATACCGACAATCGAATCTCGGGCATGTAACGTACCGATTGACAAAGGGAATTGTATACGGGGTTGCTTGAATCCTCGACATCGTGGTTCATCCGATGAGATCATCAAGGAGCATGTGGGAGCCAACATGGGTATCCAGATCCCGCTGTTGGTTATTGACCGGAGAGCCGTCTCGGTCATGTCTACGTGTCTCCCGAACCCATAGGGTCTACACACTTAAGGTTCGGTGATGCTAGGGTTGTAGAGATATTAGTATGCGGTAAACTGAAAGTTATTCGGAGTCCCGAATGATATCCTGGACATCACGAGGAGTTCCGGAATGGTCCAGAGGTAAAGAATTATATATGGGAAGTCGAGTTTCGGCCATCGAGAAAGTTTCGGGGGTCACCGGTATTGTACCGGGACCACCGGAAGGGTCCCGGGGGTCCACCGGGTGGGGCCACCTATCCCGGAGGGCCCCATGGGTTGAAGTGGGAGGGGAACCAGCCCTTGGTGGGCTGGTGCGCCCCCCCTTGGGCCCCCCTGCGCCTAGGGTTGGAAACCCTAGGGTGGGTGGGGGGCCTCCACTTGCCTTGGGGGGCAAGGCACCCCTTGGCCGCCGCCCCCCCTTGGAGATTCAATCTCCTAGGGCCGGCGCCCCCCCTGGGGACCCTATATAAAGAGGGGGAAGGGAGGGCAGCCGCACCCTTGCACTTGGCGCCTCCCTTCCCCCTTGCTACACCTCTCCCTCCCGTAGACGCTTGGCGAAGCCCTGCCAGGATCCCTGCTGCATCCACCACCACGCCATCGTGCTGCCAGATCTTCATCAACCTCTCGTTCCCCCCTTGCTGGATCAAGAAGGAGGATACGTCTCGTTGACCATACGTGTGTTGAACGCGGAGGTGCCGTCCGTTCGGCGCTAGGATCTCCGGTGATTTGGATCACGACGAGTACGACTCCCTCAACCCCGTTCTCTTGAACGCTTCCGCTCGATCTATAAGGGTATGTAGATGCACTCCTCTCTCTCGTTGCTAGATAAACTCATAGATTGATCTTGGTGAAACCGTAGAAATTTTTTATTTTCTACAATGTTCCCCAACAGTGGCATCATGAGCTAGGTCTATGCGTAGTTCTCTTTGCACGAGTAGAACACAAATTTGTTGTGGGCGTAGATGTTGTCAACTTTCTTGCCACTACTAGTCTTATTTTGCTTCAGCGATATTGTGGGATGAATCGGCCCGGACCGACCTTACACGTACGCTTACGTGAGACAGGTTCCACCGACTGACATGCACTAGTTGCATAAGGTGGCTAGCGGGTGTCTGTCTCTCCCACTTTATTTGGAGCGGATTCGATGAAAAGGGTCCTTATGAAGGGTAAATAGAAGTTGACAAATCACGTTGTGGTTTTTTCGTAGGTAAGAAAACGTTCTTGCTAGAATCCTATTGCAGCCACGTAAAAGATGCAACAACAATTAGAGGACGTCTAACTTGTTTTTGCAGCAATTGCTTTGTGATGTGATATGGCCAAAAGTTGTGATGAATGATATATATGTGATGTATGAGATCATGTTCTTGTAATAGGAATCACGACTTGCATGTCAATGAGTATGACAACCGGCAGGAGCCATAGGAGTTGTCTTAATTATTGTATGACCTGCGTGTCAATGATTTAACGCCATGTAATTACTTTACTTTATTGCTAAACCATTAGCCATAGTAGTAGAAGTAATAGTTGGCGAGCAACTTCATGGAGACACGATGATGGAGATCATGGTGTCATGCCGGTGACGAAGATGATCATGGAGCCCCGAAGATGGAGATCAAAGGAGCTATATGATATTGACCATATCATGTCACTGTTTAATTGCATGTGATGTTTATTATGTTTATGCATCTTGTTTACTTAGAATGACGGTAGTAAATAAGATGATCCCTCATAATAATTTCAAGAAAGTGTTCCCCCTAACTGTGCGCCATTGCGACAGTTTGTTGTTTCGAAGCACCACGTGATGATCGGGTGTGATAGATTCTAACGTTCACATACAACGGGTGTAAGACAGATTTACACACGCATAAACACTTAGGTTAACTTGATGAGCCTAGCATGTACAGACATGGCCTCGGAACACAAGAGACCGAAAGGTCGAACATGAGTCGTATGGAAGATACGATCAACATGGAGATGTTCACCGATGATGACTAGTCCGTCTCACGTGATGATCGGACACGGCCTAGTCGACTCGTATCATGTATCACTTAGATAACTAGAGGGATGTCTAATCTGAGTGGGAGTTCATTAAATAATTTGATTAGATGAACTTAATTATCATGAACTTAGTCTAAAAATCTTTGCAAAAATGTCTTGTAGATCAAATGGCCAATGCTCATGTCAACATGAACTTCAACGCGTTCCTAGAGAAAACCAAGCTGAAAGATGATGGCAGCAACTATACAGACTGGGTCCGGAACCTGAGGATCATCCTCATAGCTGTCAAGAAAGGCAAGGGTAAGAAGAACTTCAAGAAGGACGGCAAGGATGTTGCCACGCCCGGTAAGCCAGTTGCCGGGAAGAAGTCAAAGAATGGACCCAAGCCTGAGACTGAGTGCTTTTATTGCAAAGGGAAGGGACACTGGAAGTGGAACTGCCTCAAATACTTAGCGGATAAGAAGGCCGGCAACACTAAAGGTATATGTGATATACATGTAATTGATGTGTACCTTACCAGTACTCGTAGTAGCTCCTGGGTATTTGATACCGGTGCGGTTGCTCATATTTGTAACTCAAAGCAGGAACTGCGGAATAAACGGAGACTGACGAAGGACGAGGTGACGATGCGCGTCGGGAATGGTTCCAAGGTCGATGTGATCGCCGTCGGCATGCTACCTCTACATTTACCTACGGGATTAGTTTTAAACCTCAATAATTGTTATTTAGTGCCAAGTTTGAGCATGAACATTGTATCTGGATCTCGTTTAATATGAGATGGCTACTCATTTAAATCCGAGAATAATGGTTGTTCTATTTATATGAGAGATATGTTTTATGGTCATGCCCCGATGGCTAATGGTTTATTCTTAATGAATCTCGAACGTAATGTTACACATATTCATAGTGTGAATACCAAAAGATGTAAAGTTGATAACGCTAATCCCACATACTTGTGGCACTGCCACCTTGGTCACATTGGTGTCAAGCGCATGAAGAAGCTCCATGCTGATGGACTTTTAGAGTCTCTTGATTATGAATCATTTGACACATGCGAACCATGCCTCATGGGCAAAATGACCAAGACTCCGTTCTCCGGAACAATGGAGCGAGCAACCAACTTATTGGAAATCATACATACCGATGTGTGCGGTCCAATGAGCGTTGAGGCTCGCGGAGGATATCGTTATGTTCTCACTCTCACTGATGACTTGAGTAGATATGGTTATGTCTACTTGATGAAACACAAGTCTGAGACCTTTGAAAAGTTCAAGGAATTTCAGAATGAGGTAGAGAATCAACGTGACCGAAAGATAAAGTTCTTACGATCAGATCGTGGAGGAGAATATTTAAGTCACGAATTTGGTACGCACTTAAGAAAATGTGGAATCGATTCACAACTCACGTCGCCTGGAACACCTCAGTGTAACGGTGTGTCTGAACGTCGTAATCGCACTTTATTGGATATGGTGTGATCTATGATGTCTATTACCGATTTACTGCTATCTTTTTGGGGATACGCTCTAGAGACAGCTACATTCACTTTAAATAGGGCACCATCTAAATCCGTTGAGACGACACCGTATGAATTATGGTTTGGGAAGAAACCTAAGCTGTCGTTTCTAAAAGTTTGGGGATGTGATGCTTATGTCAAGAAACTTCAACCTGAAAAGCTCGAAGTCGGAAAAATGCGTCTTCATAGGATACCCTAAGGAAACCATTGGGTATACCTTCTACTTAAGATCCGAGGGCAATATCTTTGTTGCCAAGAACGGGTCCTTTCTGGAGAAAGAGTTTCTCTCGAAAGAACTAAGTGGGAGGAAAGTAAAGCTTGATGAAGTACTACCTCTTGAACCGGTGAGTAGCGCAGCTCAGGAAGATGTCCCTATGGTGCTAGCACCAACTGAAGAGGAAGTTAATGATAATGATCAAGGTACTTCGGATCAAGTTACTACTGAACTTCGTAGGTCCACGAGGACACGTTCCACACCAGAGTGGTATGGCAACCCTGTCCTGGAAATCATGTTGTTAGACAACGGTGAACCTTCGAACTATGAAGAAGCGATGGCGGGCCCAGATTCCAACAAATGGCTTGAAGCCATGCAATCCGAGATAGGATCCATGTATGAAAACGAAGTATGGACTTTGACAGACTTGCCCGATGATCGGCGAGCGATAGAAAACAAATGGATCTTTAAGAAGAAGATGGACACGGATGGTAATGTTACCATCTATAAAGCTCGAATTGTCGCTAAGGGTTATCGACAAGTGCAAGGGGTTGACTACGATGAGACATTCTCTCCCGTAGCAAAGCTAAAGTCTGTCTGAATCATGTTAGCAATTGCCGCATACTATGATTATGAGATATGGCAGATGGACGTCAAAATGGCATTCCTTAACGGACATCTTAAGGAAGAACTGTATATGATGCAGCCGGAAGGTTTTGTCGACCCTGAGAATGCTAACAAGGTATGCAAGCTCCAGCGATCCATTTATGGGCTGGTGCAAGCATCTCGGAGTTGGAACATTCGCTTTGATGAGATGATCAAAGCGTTTGGGTTTATGCAGACTTATGGAGAAGCCTGCATTTACAAGAAAGTGAGTGGGAGCTCTATAGCATTTCTCATATTATATGTAGATGACATACTTTTGATGGGAAATGATATAGAACTTTTGGACAGCATTAAGGCCTACTTGAATAAGTGTTTTTTCAATGAAGGACCTTGGAGAAGCTTCTTACATATTAGGCATCAAGATCTATAGGGATAGATCGAGACGCCTCATAGGTCTTTCACAAAGCACATACCTTGATAAGATATTGAAGAAGTTCAATATGGATCAGTCCAAGAAAGGGTTCTTGCCTGTATTGCAAGGTGTGAGATTGAGCTCGGCTCAATGCCCGACCACGGCAGAAGATAAAGAAGACATGAGTGTCATCCCCTATGCCTCAGCCATAGGGTCTATTATGTATGCCATGCTGTGTACCAGACCTAATGTAAACCTTACCGTAAGTTTGGTAGGAAGGTACCAAAGTAATCCCGGCAAGGAACACTAGACAGCGGTCAAGAATATCCTAAAGTACCTGAAAAGGACTAAGGATATGTTTCTCGTTTATGGAGGTGAGGAAGAGCTCGTCGTAAAAGGTTACGTCGATGCTAGCTTCGACATAGATCTGGATGACTCTAAGTCACAAACCGGATACGTGTATATGTTGAATCGTGGAGCAGTAAGCTGGTGCAGTTGCAAGCAGAGCGTCGTGGCGGGATCTACATGTGAAGCGGAGTACATGGCAGCCTCGAAGGCAGCGCATGAAGCAATATGGATGAAGGAGTTCATCACCGACCTAGGAGTCATACCCAATGCGTCGGGGCCGTTCACTCTCTTCTATGACAACACTGGAGCTATTGCCCTTGCCAAGAAGACCAGGCACATCAAGCGTCGTTTCAACTCCATCCGTGAAAATGTTCAAGATGGAGACATAGATATTTGCAAAGTGCATACGGATCTGAATGTCGCAGATCCGTTGACTAAACCTCTTCCGCGAGCAAAACATGATCAACACTAGAACTCTATGGGTGTTCGATTCATCACAATGTAACTAGATTATTGACTCTAGTGCAAGTGGGAGACTGTTGGAAATATGCCCTAGAGGCAATAATAAAAGGATTATTATTATATTTCCTTGTTCATGATAATTGTCTTTTATTCATGCTATAATTGTGTTATCCAGAAATCGTAATACATGTGTGAATACATAGACCACAACATGTCCCTGGTGAGCCTCTAGTTGACTAGCCCATTGATCAACAGATAGTCATGGTTTCCTGACTATGGACATTGGATGTCATTGATAACAGGATCACATCATTAGGAGAATGATGTGATGGACAAGACCCAATCCTAAGTATAGCACAAGATCGTGTAGTTCGTTTGCTAGAGCTTTTCCAATGTCAAGTATCTTTTCCTTAGACCATGAGATCGTGTAACTCCCGGATACCGTAGCAGTGCTTTGGGTGTACCAAACGTCACAACGTAACTGGGTGACTATAAAGGTATACTACGGGTATCTCCGAAAGTGTTTCTTGAGTTGACATGGATCGAGACTGGGATTTGTCACTCCGTATGACGGAGAGGTATCTCTAGGCCCACTCGGTAATGCATCATCATAATGAGCTCAAAGTGACCAAGTGTCTGGTCACGGGATCATGCATTATGGTACGAGTAAAGTGACTTGCCGGTAACGAGATTAAATGAGGTATTGGGATACCGATGATCGAATCTCGGGCATGTAACATACCGATTAACAAAGGGAATTGTATACGGGGTTGCTTGAATCCTCAACATCGTGGTTCATCCGATGAGATCATCGAGGAGCATGTGGGAGCCAACATGGGTATCTAGATCCCGTTGTTGGTTATTGACTGGAGAGCCGTCTCGGTCATGTCTACGTGTCTCCCGAACCCGTAGGGTCTACACACTTAAGGTTCAGTGACACTAGGGTTGTAGAGATATTAGTATGCAGCAAACCGAAAGTTGTTCGGAGTCCCGGATGATATCCTGGACATCACGAGGAGTTCTGGAATGGTCCAGAGGTAAAGAATTATATATGGGAAGTCGAGTTTTGGCCATCGGGAAAGTTTCGAGGGTCACTGGTATTGTACCAGGACCACCGGAAGGGTCCCGAGGGTCCACCGGGTGGGGCCACCTATCCCAGAGGGCCCCATGGGCTGAAGTGGGAGGGGAACCAGCCCCTGGTGGGCTGGTGCACCCCCCTTGGGCCCCCCTGCGCCTAGGGTTGGAAACCCTAGGGTGGGGGGGGGCCTCCACTTGCCTTGGGGGGCAAGGCACCCCTTGGCCGCCGCCCCAACTTGGGGATTCAATCTCCTAGGGCCGGCTCCCCCCTGGGGACCCTATATAAAGAGGGGGGAGGGAGGGCATCCGCACCCTGCACTTGGCGCCTCCCTTCCCCCTTGCTACACCTCTCCCTCCCGCAAACGCTTGGCGAAGCCCTCCCGGGATCCCTGCTGCATCCACCACCATGCTGTCGTGCTGCTGGATCTTCATCAACCTCTCCTTCCCCCCTTGCTGGATCCAGAAGGAGGAGACGTCTCGCTGACCGTACATGTGTTGAACGCGGAGGTGCCGTCCGTTCGGCGCTAGGATCTCCGGTGATTTGGATCACGACGAGTACGACTCCCTCAACCCCGTTCTCTTGAACGCTTCCGCTCGATCTACAAGGGTATGTAGATGCACTCCTCTCTCTCGTTGCTAGATAAACTCATAGGTTGATCTTGGTGAAACCATAGAAATTTTTTATTTTCTGCAACATTCCCCAACATGGGTTCCTTCTGGTCCAAAAAAATCTCCAAAAAGTTTCGTGGTGTTTGGACTATGTTTGATATTGATTTCCTGCGATGTAAAAAACAAGCAAAAAATAGCAACTGGCACCGGGCACTTGATCAACAGGTTAGTCCCAAAAAAATGATATAAAATTGCTATAAAATGATTGTAAAACACCCAAGAATGATAAAATAACAGCATGAATACTTCATAAATTATAGATACATTGGAGACGTATTAGCATCCCCAACCTTAATTCCTACTCGTCCTCGAGTAGGTAAATGATAAAAGAAATAATTTATGAAGTGTGAATGCAAGCAAAGTGCATAAGTTTGATCAATGACAATTTCAATTACTTTTCCTAGCATCATAACAACAATTATTTCTTATAAAACTTCTCATGTTATATAGTAGCAACCAATTCACATGTTAAGGTTAGAACAATGAACTCTCTTGAAACTCAACTACCTATGTTCTTAGTCACCAAGAAATTGCAATTCAACTTATTCAACAAAGTTAAAGTAAGAGCTCCACATACTCAACCATCATATAGTCTTCTATGATTGCTAATGTCGTGGTTCTAAGTCTGGCAGTAGAATGGGGGGTAGGTATGGAGAGGCAAGATCCTAGCTATGGAGTAGTTGTACACACGAGTGTTTAACGAGTTCAGGCCCTTCTCTGAGGAAGTAATAGCCCTACGTCTCGGATCCCGGAGGCGGTCGACTGGTTTATGTGTATATGAGTTACAGGGGTGCGGACCCTTCTACCAGTGGAGGGGGGTGGCTTATATAGAGGACGCCAGGACCCCAGCCAACCCACGTAGCAGAGGGTTAAAGTACATTAAGGCCGGGCGTTACTGGTAACGCCCTACATAAAGTGCCATCATGACCATTAAGACTACTTAATTACAGACCGGTTGGATACAGAGTAGATCCTGAACTCCTGATGGTCGAGTGAGTCTTCATGGTCGAGTGTCTTTAGGTTCGTCAAGTGTCTTCAAGCCGGTCGAGTGGAGTCTCTCTTGGTCGACTGGAAGGTAGCTTCGTCTAAGGATGTCCTTGGGTATGGTATCCTAGATAGGTTCATGACCCTACCCTAGGTACATAACATCATCATTAGCCCCCGAATGGATCGAGGTTCGAGTGAGGAAGGAGTTGATGATTTTCTCCGACTTATTTCCTGTGCTTTGATTGTGTCATACCTTGGATCGGCGATTTTTCTTTCGGCGTTGGCGTCAACTTTTACTTCAGTCGCCTCGATCCATTCTTGTCTTCTGTCGAGTGAACTTTTTGAACTTTAGTGAACTTCCGAGCGACGGATCGCAGGAAAGATATCGTCTGACAGATTGATCTGCTGTTAGCGGATTTTGCGGGATCTGAAATTTGGGAAGCGCGCGAAGCGGGGCGAACCGCGGTACTCGGAAGGGATAAGGAGTGGACGCCTTGATCTCCGCGCCGCCTTTTTCGCCACGTATCGTGCGTGCGCAACTGTTTCGGGATGTGACAGGACTGCCCGGACCCACTCGTCAGCCACTCGGAAGCGTCCTTATATAAAGCGCCGGGCGAGGGATTTTTGAATAGTGCCTTCCCATTCTTCTCTCCTCCCTCTTTGCCTCCGCCCACTGCGCCTGCTCTCGCCTCCGCCTATCCACTCCTTGCGCGCTTCGCCGGCGACAATGGTGAAGGAGAAGATGGCGGCCCTAGAGCGCGCGAAGATGGCGACGGCGATGGGGAAAGCGAAGGGGAGACCGTCCAGTCGGGGCGGATCTTCGTCAAGGTCCCGCCTGCCAAAGGGTTGGGTCCAAGGGGATTGGATCCGCTCGACCATCACCGAGAAAGATCTCAATGACCTGGCCAATGAGGGACTGATCCCCCACGGGTCAGCTAGGCTTCCGGGGACCGAGTGTCAACCGCAGCCGCAGGAGGGTGAGTGCGTTCTCTTAGCCACTCATGTAGACCGTGGTTTTTCTCTACCGCCAAGTGTTTTCTTCCGAGGGTTTCTGAATTTCTTTGGGGCACAACTCCACCATTTCACCCCCAATTCCATCGCCTATCTTGCTGCCTTTGTGTCCATGTGCGAGAACTTCCTGGGTTGTCGACCACACTGGGGTCTCTTTAAGCACATATTCACCTGTCGCTCACAGACAGTGAAAAAGGCGAGTCCGGACGATGAGAGGACTAAGGTTATCCAGATGTGCGGTGGTCTTGGGATCCAGATGAGGAATAAGAGTACTTTCCCGGCCATGACCCTTCCCGAGTCGGTCAGAGGGTGGCAGTCGACTTGGTTCTACTGCCAAGACGAGTCGACTCCGTGGTAGTCGACTGGTCTCCCTCCGTTTTCCATGGACCGAGTGGACAAATCCTCTTCTCTGAAAGTGCTTCCTGAGGAGAAAGTTCAGGTAAAAATGCTGATGGAGCGTGTAGTCCAACTCGTTAGAGAAGGAGTGACGGGTATGGATCTTCTGGTGGTCTTCCTTAGGCGGCGCATCCAACCACTTTAGTACCGAGGCCATCCGATGTGGCTGTATTGTGGGACCGAGGACACCACTCGGGTCCATCCAGAGGCGGTCGACGATGCCACACTAGAGAGGTGGGTGACCGCAATCACGGGGAATAAGGACAACCCTCGAGGGGCCAGGAGGATCCCACCACTCGACTGTACCTACACACCGGACATGGTATGGCCATTTATTTCCAATTGCAATCTTGCTTTATTCATTTTGCTTCGCTGTGAATTGGTCGAGTGATCTTTGTTTTGCTTTGTTGCCTGACAGGCCACCACGGAGTTATACTCGATGCCCAATGGAGCGCAGACGCCGACTGAAGAGGAGGAAGGAAGTGGGGGCGAAAGCTCGGAGGAGTGGGATTAGGATGCTGACGACGATGATGAGGCTGAAGACTCTGATGAGGAGGAAGAGGAGGAGGAGGAGGAGGAAGTTGCACCTCCCCGCTCGGAAAGACGCTGGAAGCTTGTCCATGATCCCGCGACTGAGCGTGGTAAGGGGGTCGCGACCGCTACCCAGTCGACCAAGCGCCCTCGGACTACTTCTCCGGCGCCGACTGAGAAGGCTCCGAAGCAATCTCGAGTGGCACCATCAAAACCTGCGAAGGTCTTGCCAAAGATGAAGATGGTGATCCCCACTATCTCAGGGTAATGGTAGTCTTGAGTTTTCCCCGTTTCATGAACTTGTTCTTGGTCGACTCATGGGTCAATCGACTGGCTTCTGGAACTGTAGTGCTGCTACTTCTGATACTTCGGCCAGGGCTGAAGACCACGAGATGGAGGATGCTGCTACCTCAAAAACTGGTATGACTCTTGTGATGCCGTTTTCAGTCGACTGACTTATTGTCTCTAATTTTGATTCTTTCTGCAGCTTCATCTAACATTGTTATTGACCTTCCTGACGACGACGACGAGGAACCACCAAGGCAGAGGAGGAGCAAGAAAACGTCTGCTAGCAAGGCGACTCAGGATGTGCCAGCACCCGAGACGTTGGTCGCGGAGGGAGACAATGTCACTCGGCCTACCGTAACCTTTGCGGTGCCGTTGACGAGTGCTTGTCCTTCGTTGTCGAGTGCTGCTCAACCCTCGCTTTTCTCAACCTACCCCGTTCCAGAAGACCAAGCTAGTGCTGCTAAAGAAGCAATACGCCAAGTGGGGGTCATGATGGAGCAAGTGAAGGCAATACGAGAAGCCAGCCAGGCAGCCTATGACGCCAGTTCGGCTCTTCAGAGTAATGTTTAGGTCAGTCAGTCACTGCCTGTTCTGTTAGGATATGATATCTGAAAACTCTTCTTTCTGAAATTCTTAGAGTTTGTCCTACACCCACTGGGTGTGTCGATTGAAATTCCGGATTAGTGGGGGCACGCTGAGTGCACCCACTGGGTGTAGTCCCCAAGGCTATGGTCGACTGCTGGCAGTTGACCATAGGCTTTAAGTTTTTTCCTTACTCGACTAGGTCGAATAGATTCATAGACCGGTGGGGGCACGCTGAGTGCACCCACTGGGTGTAGTCCCCGAGACTGTGGTCGACTGCTGGCAGTCGACTATAGTCTGAAGAACATCTCCCCATTTTTTTGTTGGTCGACTGGTCGACTCTAACTAATGAAACTAGTGGGGGCACGCTGAGTGCACCCACTGGGTGTAGTCCCCGAGACTATGGTCGAATGTTTGTATTCGGTCGTAGTCTTAGAAACGCTATGATTTTTCCTTACTCACTCGGAAGTGAATTGTCTTTGACATATGTCGATTGGTTCTTCGTAGAAATCATGTGACCTTGCGGCTCGTTATACTGAGTTGGAGAACAAACACATTCAGCTCGAGCTCGATCTGAAACTGGCCCAAGAGAACTTAACGAAGGCGAAGGAGGAAGCTAAAGGTATGCTTGGTGAGGCCTTTGACGACTGCCTTTGCCTCTTACTTGTTTCCGAATCTAATCTCACTGTAATTTTGCAGACAAAGTGAGGGATGCCCTGAAGAAGCAAGAGCTTGACTTGGCTGAGATGCAAAAAACTGCTTTAGAGAAGACCAGGCTTGCGGATGAGAAGCTGGCTTCAGTGACCAAGCTTGAAGAAGAAAACACCAATCTAAAAGCTGCTCTTGATGCTGCCAACCAGGAGGTCAGTCGACTGAAAAGTGACAAGACCACCCTGATTGACAAGGCCAGTGAGTTGAAGAGAAAGAAGAACGATCTAGAGGCTTATCTGGGTGGGCTCGCCAAGAAGTTGTTCCTCATGCTTGAAGGTAATCCTTTGTGTCAAACAAATATTTTAATTGTAACCTCCGACTGTTTGTCTTGACTCGGTGGTTGTGCTTGCAGAATTTTGTCAGAACTTTGAAGAGGAGACTGGTCGACTGGAAGTAAACCTGGACCCCATCAACTCTCCCGTGAAAGATGAAGTCGCCATGAATGTGCTCCGGCTTGAATCTCGTGTGGCTGCTGTCATCGACTATCTCGCAAGGCTGAAGGTCGCAACTTCTCGCATCGACACAACACTCTGGCCAAGAGAGACACTCCAGAACGACCTCGAGTCCCCGATGACTCGACTGAACGAGGTCCCAAGTCGAGTGCAGGAGTGGAAGAAGTCTTCGGCCAGGTGCGGTGCGGATGTTGCTCTGTCTCTGGTCCGCATTCACTGCAAGGATGCACGAGAGGACAAGCTGGTGGCTCTTAGGGTGGCTAACACCAAGAAGCACGATTTCAGATCTTTCATGGAGACCTTCATTGCTGCTGCCACTCGGATTGCAGATGGAATTGATCTGGATGAGTTTGTTGCACCTTCCAGCCCTCCACAGGAGGGGTAAAAAACTTCTGAGCTTGATACTTTAAATTTGCCTCGGTATGCCGAGTGAGTTTTGTAACCGACAAACCTTAACAGGCCTAGCGCCTGAGCACTTTCGGTTCTGTTAGGTGTTATCCGAACTTGGATTCGACGTTGAATATGTTTGCATTTGGTTTGAGGCATCGTTTGCTGGTTAAAGCGAAGCGCTCATTGCAATCGACTTGTTCCCCAATACACTTATGCGAGCACTGGGCTGCAGCTAAGCCCCCGAGTGGGAGGTTTGCTCTCCACTCGGTAGGATTATCACATACTTAGGCGAGCGCTAGACTGCAGCTAAGCCCCCGAGTGGGAGGTTTGCTCTCCACTCGGTAGGATTTTAGATACTTAGGCGAGCACTAGGCTGCAGCTAAGCCCCCGAGTGGGAGGTTTGCTCTCCACTCGGTAGGATTTTCACATACTTAGGCGAGCGCTAGACTGCAGCTAAGCCCCCGAGTGGGAGGTTTGCTCTCCACTCGGTAGGATTTTCAAGAACTTAGGCGAGCACTTGGCTACAGCTAAGCCCCCGAGTGGGAGGTTTGCTCTCCACTCG